>NW_007378160.1:0-2575 GCF_000475195.1 Diaphorina citri
TTGAGCTTGAATGCAGCTCAAGATATAGAATTTTGAACTGAAATGCAGCTCAAGATATGGAAAATTGAGCTTGAGTGGAAGAGCTTCTTTAGGAGAATCCTGCCTTTTTTTTAAATAAAGCGTAAAAATATGCTCATTTGTTTATTTTTATAAATATCTACCAATACTTTTTATGGGAAAAAATATATTTAAATTAAAACACGACTATTTTTCACACACAAATATTCTCAAATATAATTTTATTAGTTATGCAGGAACAAAATTAAAAGGTACAATCGTTGTAAACTGTAAAGGCTTGCAAGTTGATTTTATACTGTTTATAGTAAAAAGTGTAAGAGAGAGAGAGAGAGAGAGAGAGAGAGAGAGAGAGAGAGAGAGAGAGAGAGAGAGAGAGAGAGAGAGAGGAGAGAGAGAGAGAGAGAAAAGAAAGATTTGAAGGAAAGAAAGAGAAAGAGATCAATGATACTCAGTAGGTATATGATTCAGATCCCAACTCCCTATACCAGTGTTACCTACCTATAGGGATTTAAATTGTTTCATTACATGTTTGTATGTTTCATTACAAATTTTCATCAGTAAATGGTTTCTTCAAATTAAATTTTAAAAAAAGGAATTTTAATTGTGTTCAGCATATTTAAATGCTTACCACAAACATCGTTCCCCGATTATTTCACCTAGATAAATTTTATGACATGACTTGGACTCGAACCACCAACCTCCAGATCCAAAGTCCAACGCGTTAACAACTGCACCACTGAGGTTGGTTCTTCAAATTAAATTGATCCCCAGGGCAAGGTAAACCTAGAGCCCTTGACAAATGGAGTGTTTATGAAGACTGAGTTACCTGTTTCAGAATCTGACTCATTTGGTGATCGAGTTAGAAGTCCACTAAAAAGAGCGAAAGGACAGGCGACGAGTTAAATAATAAAGGAAAACTCAAGGTAGGAACACACTACTATCACGTCACGTGAGCTCATGGGGAGTCAGAAAGATGTAGTTCAAAGTTCTCCCAAATCTCCCATAAAAAAGGTAATTTCGTTCAGGACAGCTAAACTACTATCACGTCACGTGAGCTCATGTGAAGTGATAGCTCTACAGGTCCCAGCTAAACAGATGATGTTTGACTAGCATATCTTGTACTCCGTCCTTGAGAGGCTGCGATTGTCCTTTCCTGGGAGGCAGTTCCCAATCAGGACTCAGGTTGAATGGAAACTGAGACAGAACCCTCAGGTCACATTTGACTTGGACCCAGCCAGGACTTGAGATGAAACTCCAGGGGTGGTACCTGTCAATGAAATCAAGAGCCCAACGTAAAAAAAAGTATTAAACTGTGATATACACTATCGGCTAAGGCCAGCCATTCACTATCAGGTAGACCTGACAGGTACACCTGACGAGCACACATCAGGTAGACCTGACACTTGATCAGGTCTACCTGATGGTGATTCCTCGTTCGATTTCGGGACGACAAAACCTGAGTTGTTACAGTTCTCTCTATCAAACCTCCTGGATTAAAGTAAGCAAGCGCTTTACCACTAAACCAACCGTAACCATGAAATAAACTTGAAATCTCACCACTTAAGCACGACAGGTTCACAGGAACATAACACTTCGAGCCACAAGTGTAACACTTGCTCGTTCAAACCTAGACATATCAAACTACGAAACTTGACGTCCATCTGAACATGTGCCATATCATGGGATTGATTCACTGCCTGCACACATCTGTATAGGAGCTGAAAAGAAAATGGGGCACAAGTTTTAAAAAATTGCAATTTCCATCTCGGAAGTTTTAAACACAATTTCCGACATCTTGGCCAGCACCTGAAAGCTATGTTTAACTGATGACTTCAAGTAAGAATGAAACGCGTCTTGGGCTGCTCACAGGTATCTAGCTAAACTTTTATTTTTATTTTATTTATTTATTTACACGCTAAGCAGCTAGGCCATGTGTGACTAAACTTTTAAGAAGCTCGAAAAAATCCACTTCTCTCCTTGGTTTTTGACCCAAGTTGCTCAAACTTTGCAGAAAGGTTCTTTATAAAATGTACGTCAAAAATCTTCTTACCTCTTCAGGTGTTAAAACCTTCCCGTCTTCATCCAGACGATAGGTTTTACACAGCAACAGTCTGGAATACACAGATGTAAAGTCTTTTTCTACTTCCCGAGTAGCCACCTGAAATGGACACGGGAATTGTTAAAGGAAACAGTCAAACGCTCGCCTGGTAAACAGGAGGGCGTGGGTTCGATCCCAGCCGAGGCGTGAAACTTTAACCTCATTTATTTGAGAATTTGACCACATAATAATGGATCTAGCTCCAAGGGTTTGGAGCTAGATAACGCCTCCGGTGTTAACCTCGCCTAGTGGTTACCTTCCACTCAAGAGCCCATTATTATTATACAGGGCGCGGCGCGGTTATCTACTTTTTTGAAACTTCGATTAAAAAAAGGCTGTTATCCTTAACTGATGATTAATGCTGAATTATTATCAAGAAATGCGGGAGATTTGATTTTATGAAGGTTTGAAGAGTCCACCATTCAAATGACGACCGCCATTGACGATACACTCTGGAGG
>NW_007378160.1:4970-151739 GCF_000475195.1 Diaphorina citri
CAGCGGTACAGGTACAGGTACATCTAGCCAGCCTAGCTTGGTTGGTAGCGCGTCTGCCTTGTAAGCGCTTGGCCGCGGGTTCGATTCCGGATTTTATCCTAAACAGATAAGGTTCGTTCTCGGAACGGCTGGCTTTTTCCTATCCTTAGCAGTTACAGTTCCCTCTGTCGAAAAAAAAATAATTGTTTTACTCTTTTTTCTGTATGATATAGCAGCAGTTTCTCTTAAAACGGGAAAATTAGGGCTTTGTTCTCCACTCACATCGGATAGTTGAACAAATAAAGAGAGATTTAAATTCAACAGTTTTGCATTTAGTTCGTCCTTTTTTTTTTACCATTGTGGGCCTAAAAGGATCAATAAATTGTAGGAGTTCACTTTAGGGTTAAGGTCCTTTTTTGAATGAGTTCCAGAGTATTAGCATGATAATGTATGAAGTGTTTCGTTCCACTCACATCAGATAATTGAACAAATAAAGAGAGATTTAAATTCAACAGTTTTGCATTTAGTCGTCTTTTTTTTTTTGACCATTGTGGGCCTAAAAGGACCAATAAATTGTAGGAGTTCACTTTAGGGTTAAGGCCCTTTTTTGAATGAGTTTTCCAGAGTAGTAGCATGATAATTTATGAAGTGTTTCGTTCAGTGTTACTGGACACTTGACTCTTTTACTAACCACGCTCAGTGTTGCTTATCATAAGTGTTCCCTTCTGTTTAGCTACGAGATGAAGGTCTCTCCGTAGATCGGCTGGAAAAGAATTGGTTCTCTGCTACTTCTGCTCTACGAGTTTATGGGCAATATCTTCATCTGGATAAGAACCACAATGGTGTGCTTAGTAAAGAAGAGCTGGCTGCGTATGGTACTGGAACGCTAACACCGGTGTTCATAGAACGAGTGTTTCAGGTAAGAGTTTGAGATATTGGGTTCGAATTTATCCATTTTCCTTTTCAGTTTCCAAAAAGAAACCGGTTCCGTTTCTGAAAGTTTCCCGACTTTCCCTACCTTTTCCTCTCGGTGGTGTAGTGGTCAAGACGCTCGCCTGGTAAACAGGAGGGCGTGGGTTCAATCCCAGCCAAGGTATGGAATTTTATCCTCAAAATAATTTGAGAATAATAGTAGTAGCCTACTGCTGGAGTAAAAGGACTTTCCAGTCCTATGAGAGCAGTATAAATAAGCACTATTATACACTGGAGAGCAATAAAGTCGGGGCACCCCAATTTTTTGGTTTACCGAAAAAAATTGAACACTGAGCAGCAGTTTGAGAAAAACCAAAAAATAGGGGTGCCCCGAATTTATTGCTCTCCAGTGTAATAATCTCTATTTCAGGAGTGCCTTACGTTCGAGACTCAGATGGACTACAAGACCTATCTGGACTTTGTTCTTTCATTGGAGAACAAGCACGAGCCTCAAGCCCTCCAGTATTTGTTCCGATTCCTTGATATCAAACATCAGGGCTACCTGGATACTTTCACCCTTTTCTATTTCTTCAAGGTAAAAACCACCTTTTTGGAATCAGGAGATTTCCACCTATTTCCCGATTTTTTAAAATTTGAACCGATTACAATACTTTCTCATTATGTACTAGTATTGATTCGCCATAGGTACTTTAGTAATAGAAAGTAAAAATGGAAGGTTGAACTCTTAGTAAAATGTTGCGGAAAATACAAATCTGAAGTCAAAACTGTCAGCCTTAAAACCGTTGCGCGCTGGGTCGCGGTAAGGAAAAAAAATTGTTGCATCGTCCGGGAATCGAACCCGGGTCGCCCGCGTGGCAGGCGAGCATTCTACCACTGAACCAACGATGCTTGAAGTTCGAGCGATCTATTGAGAGGTTCACAACTATGAAGTCAATGAGATATCTAGCCAAACTATTGTTTGAACTCTTGAGCTTTTAGCCAAGCACCTAACAGCAGCATTTGGTTTGAATTTGGTTACTCTGACTTGACTAACCAAATTCAAATTAGAGGAGCACCTGAGGGCAGCCTAGGACACTAACGGGCACAGTTTTCATAACAAACATCCTGACCTCTCCATTTTGACCTCCTTGGTAAAAACTGTAAACGCGGCTTAAAAGCGTCTTTTTCTTGGCGCGAGAAATTTGAAAATATTGGTCTATAGGTCTTTTGACTTTTGGAGAGTTTTTCTTTCATTTTCCCTGGATTTTGGAAAGTTCCAAAGGAAATCGAACTTGAAATACCTTATTACCTACTCCAAATTATGAATTTTCAA
Source organism: Diaphorina citri (assembly GCF_000475195.1). Classification (NCBI taxonomy): domain Eukaryota; kingdom Metazoa; phylum Arthropoda; class Insecta; order Hemiptera; family Psyllidae; genus Diaphorina; species Diaphorina citri. The sequence continues at coordinate 7,195 of NW_007378160.1, forward strand.
GTGAAAGTGATTGATTGGTAAGAAATGTAAGAATAAGAACATGAAGTTGGTATTTGCCGTTGATACCTAACTGTCATTTCAAAGGATAAAATCATCAAACTTTCATCTCCCCCTCTAAATGCCAGAATGGACTTTAAATCACTTTTAGAGGAGACTCTATCTACTCTGGAACTATCTGATGCGAGCGATAATGATAGCGAATCTCAATCCAGATTGAAGTGAATGTGATATCACGTGACCCCATTAAGCCTATTCAAAACGATGCCGATTCTATTTCTGAGCCAGCCTAGTTAATTTGGAGGGTAGCGCGCCTGCCTATAAGCGCTAGGTCGCGGGTTCGATTTCCGCCTGGGGCTCTCTTCGTCCTAAACAGATTAGGTTCGTTCTCGGAACGGCTGGCTTTCTCTTATCCTATCCCCTTCTGTCTTCGATTTCGGGACGATAAGACCTTGGCAGTTACAGTTCCCCTGGCTTAACTAACAGCCCGCCTCTGTGGCTGACTGGTCAAGAGCACTGAATCTCAACTTGGAGGTGCTGGTTCGAATCCCGGCCGGGGCGGAAATTTTCTGACCGAAGTTTTCCGTTCCTGGATAGGCACGGATGTAAACGAATGTGCCTTGAAGTAATGCGAAAGCGGTTCCAAGGTACAATATTTTAACAAATTTATTCCACTAAAAATAAAAAAAGGCTTGACAAATGCTGTATGTCTATTTGTCCAGGCTATAAGTAAACAAATCACAGAGTCTGAGCAGGAACCAATAAACTTTGAGGATGTAAAGGATGAAATATTTGACATGGCCAAACCCAAGGACCCGTCTAGGATAACGCTACAGGATCTCATTGATTGGTAAGAACGAACGCTCTATTTTCTTTTCCCTCTTCTCTCTCTTTTTCTTGTCCCTCTTTCTCTTCTTCTTTTCCTCCTCCCTCTTCATATATCTTTCTCTTCCTCGCTCCTCCCTCTCTATTATTTTAAGAATTCAATATAAGCTTTGGAGGTGCCTATTTCTAGTAAATTCTAATTTCATGCCAAGAAAGTCAAAATTACCTCTTCAGTTCTCTCTCTTCCACTCCCTCTTCTCTCTCCCTCTATTCTATTATGGGACTGGTTGTTCCTCTCCCGAGAGAGTATGCAATTAACACTGCGACCTCTGTAGATCTATTGTGACCAGTATTTTTTTCCCTGCCCGAGCTACTATCCCCCGGCCTTGAAGGAACCTAGAAGTACCCTCACTGGTATATTTCAACCTCCTCAGTTTCTCTAAAATTCACCTGCAGCACCTCTAAAGAGTCCGCATACCCAAAAGAAAAAACACAACCCCGACCCAAAGTTGTGACTTTCGGTAGAAACGAATAGCTCACCCCTGAGGGGATTTAGCTAAAATCAGCAGAGCCTTGATGGAACCTAGAAGTACCCTCACTGGTATATATCAACCTCTTCAGTTTCTCTTAAATTCACCTGTAGCACTTTTAAAGAGTCCGCACACTCAGGTTTATTCCAGAGAAAAGCTGTGAGTCCATATACTATCCCATTAAGAGGATACCAAGAGGTGCCATCAAGGTCAGTATTCAGGTTTATTCTAGAGCTGTGAGTCCATATACTATCCCATTAAGAGGATACCAAGAGGTGCCATCAAGGTCAGAGAGCTAGCTCAAGGCCCCCGAATCGTAGGGGTTTGATGAGGGATTTTTGATGAGGGCTTTCACTTACCACACTCAAAATGGCCTCAATATTGATGGTTTTGGGTGCCGGAAACGGAGCCGCTAGGTGCGTCCGAATCAGCGTGGACCTTACTGTTTGGTATTGAACGTTTCGGGTTTGAATTCCAGACCCGTCTTCAGCAAATTGTCAATGTGTTATCGTTCGCGAACTCTGCGAACTTGTCAATTAGAACATAAAAAACCTCTTTCCTATTTCTCATTATTGTGTTTATTTATTTTATCTTATTTTTTCACTTACCACACTCAAAATGGCCTCAATATTGATGGTTTTGGGTGCCGGAAACGGAGCCGCTAGGTGCGTCCGAATCAGCGTGGATAGTACTTTGAATGTGCGCAACAAATATAGGGAGGCATGCAACTTGGTTGTTTCGCGCACATTGAGGTCTTGATGAGGAAGGTGTACAGTACACTCGCGTAGAGGATAATGGCAATTTATTGTAATCAACAAGCGAGGCGAGGTGATGAGAAACTTGACAGTTTGCTTTATGACACTTGTATGAGAACCTCTCGTTCTACTGACTCTACATATTGTTCAGCTGGTAATGACAAGAACCATAATGAAGAAGTCATTCATGGAAGAATAATGGAGTTCTGGAAAACAAAGTTCTTTTCAAGTTTGAAATTCTTTGAAAATTTGAAGATACCTAATACTCGGAACTATACCAATTGTACCATAATTGGAATATAGCTATTTAGGTTAGTTGCTAAACTTAGTAGGTATTGACACTATTTATTACTTCTGAACTCGAGTAGTTAGGTAGGTACTTCTCAGAATTCTTCCTAGATTGTCAAATTGGAGCTCTCGCTGATTCTGAAAATTCTGGAAATCTGAAAATCTAAATTCCTACACTTTGCACATTATCTTCTGATACACACACATACACCAGCTCAACATTAAAAATTGAGCTTGAGTGGAAGGGCTTCTTTAGGAGAATCCTGCCTTTTGTTAAATAAAGCGTTAAAATATGCTCATTTGTTTATTTTTATAAATATCTACCAATACTTTTTATGGCAAAAAATATATTTAAATTGAAACACGACTATTTTTCACACACAAATATTCTCGAATATAATTTTATTAGTTATGCAGGAACAAAATTAAAAGGTACAATCGTTGTAAACTGTAAAGGCTTGCAACTGTTTATAGTAAAAAGTAATTTTATACTGTTTATAGTAAAAAGTGTAAGAGAGAGAGAGAGAGAGAGAGAGAGAGAGAGAGAGAGAGAAAAGAAAGATTTGAAGGAAAGAAAGAGAAAGAGATCAATGATACTCAGTATATGATTCAGATCCCAACTCCCTATACCAGTTATATATAAAAATGGATACTTGCGAGTGTTCCGGAACTACTACTACAGACTACTTAATAACACCCCTAGACCTAGATGAGTACAGGGAGGAATGTCGCACCATTAGAGCAATAGGTTTCAACAATGGATTAAAAAACTCGTAAGTATCCATTTTTATATATAACTTAAGTAAAAAAAGCATTTACAAAGGATGTCAAAATTAAATAAATTAATTAATAATCCCTATACCAGTGTTACCTGTAGGGATTTAAATTGTTTCATTACAAATTTTCATCAGTAAATGGTTTCTTCAAATTAAATTGATCCCAAGGACAAGGTAAACCTAGAGCCCTTGACAAATGGAGTGTTTATGAAGACTGAGTTACATGTTTCAGGACCTGACTCATTTGAATAATCGAGTTAGAAGTCCACTAAAAAGAGCGAAAGGACAGGCAACGAGTTAAATGATAAAAAAGGTAATTTCTTTCAGGACAGCTACACTACTATCACGTCACGTGAGCTCATGTGACATGATAGCAGTGTGTTTTTACCTTTACAAACGAGTTGGAAGAATTCTACAGGTCCCAGCTAAACAGATGATGTTTGACTAGCATATCTTGTACTCCGTCCTTGAGAGGTTGCGATTGTCCTTTCTTGGGAGGCAATTCCCAATCAGGACTCAGGTTGAACGGAAACTGAGATAGAACCCTCAGGTCACATTTGACTTGGACCCAGCCAGGACTTGAGATGAAACTCCAGGGATGATACCTGTCAATGAAATCAAGCGTAAAAAAAACTGACCATCGAAATTTTTTTCGAATACATTACTTTCCTTATTACAAGATCAGGAAAGTAAACAGTGGAAGAAGAAAAGAAGTATTCTCTATTGTATTGATACATAGCACTTGAATTAACATATTTATACTGTCAGCTAGGACTCGGAATACATCTAAGAATGAGAAGTGCTTTATTTAGACCGTTAGCTTGAAACAAATACGGCCCCATTATGCTAACAATTTAATCTGATTCCCTAACCCTCTAACAGTAATCAAAAGCTAACAGGGTGTTCCTTTAAAAAAGCCAGCCCTTTGAGAACGAACCTTATCTATCTATCCAGGATAAAGCTCGCCCCGGGCAGGAATCGAACCCGCGACCTAGCTCTTACAAGGCAGGCGCGCTACCTTTCCAGCTAACTTGGCTAGACAAAAATAAATCTCACCACTTAAGCACGACAGGTTCACAGGAACATAACACTTCGAGCCACAAGTGTAACACTTGCTCGTTCAAACCTAGACATATCAAACTACGAAACTTGACGTCCATCTGAACATGTGCCATATCATGGGATTGATTCACTGCCTGCACACATCTGTATAGGAGCTGAAAAGAAAATGGGGCACAAGTTTTAAAAAATTGCAATTTCCATCTCGGAAGTTTTAAACACAATTTCCGACATCTTGGCCAGCACCTGAAAGCTATGTTTAACTGATGACTTCAAGTAAGAATGAAACGCGTCTTGGGCTGCTCACAGGTATCTAGCTAAACTTTTATTTTTATTTTATTTATTTATTTACACGCTAAGCAGCTAGGCCATGTGTGACTAAACTTTTAAGAAGCTCGAAAAAATCCACTTCTCTCCTTGGTTTTTGACCCAAGTTGCTCAAACTTTGCAGAAAGGTTCTTTATAAAATGTACGTCAAAAATCTTCTTACCTCTTCAGGTGTTAAAACCTTCCCGTCTTCATCCAGACGATAGGTTTTACACAGCAACAGTCTGGAATACACAGATGTAAAGTCTTTTTCTACTTCCCGAGTAGCCACCTGAAATGGACACGGGAATTGTTAAAGGAAACAGTCAAACGCTCGCCTGGTAAACAGGAGGGCGTGGGTTCGATCCCAGCCGAGGCGTGAAACTTTAACCTCATTTATTTGAGAATTTGACCACATAATAATGGATCTAGCTCCAAGGGTTTGGAGCTAGATAACGCCTCCGGTGTTAACCTCGCCTAGTGGTTACCTTCCACTCAAGAGCCCATTATTATTATACAGGGCGCGGCGCGGTTATCTACTTTTTTGAAACTTCGATTAAAAAAAGGCTGTTATCCTTAACTGATGATTAATGCTGAATTATTATCAAGAAATGCTGGAAATTTGATTTTATGAAGGTTTGAAGAGTCCACCATTCAAATGACGACCGCCATTGACGATACACTCTGGAGGCGATTTCTGAGATTTCGCTCTTCTTTTCCAGGTATACGGCCCATTACGCTGCGAATGTTGTGCTTTAACTCTTCAATTGTTCTTTTACGATCATTGTAAACTTTGGATTTGAGGAAACCTAACGGGGTTATTAACATTCGCCGAGAAATAGGCCGTATACCTGTTGCAATGTTGGAAAAGTAGAGCGAAATCTCAGAAATCACCTCCAGAGTGTATCGTCAATGGCGGTCGTCATTTGAATGGTGGACTCTTCAAACCTTCATAAAATCAAATTTCCAACATTTATTGATAATGATTCAGCATTAATCATCAGTTAAAAATAACAGCCTTTTTTTAATGGAAGATTCAAAAAAATAAATAACCGCGCCGCGCCTTGTATACCAGTTTATGAGTCTATAATCTATATTTAATTCTTACTAACTAAGAAGATGCCTTTGACTGCTCACTTCGGAGGTTAGATAATTCAACCTACCTCCTCTATGAACAACCAGGGATGGCACACCTCTCCCAGGGCACGCCGTTTGAGACCACAAGACAGAATCTGTTTCAGGGCCGGACATAGGGTACCGCGCACCAAATCCGTGATGGTTTCCGTCACGGAATCATCCCCTGCTAGAGAATACTGCTTGCTACGCTCATCTAGAAGCTCGACAAATTTGGCAGGAAACCAGCCTGCAAAGAAAAGAAAAAAATAGGTATTAATTCAATGGTGGTTAAGACCCCAAACTGAGTTGGAAACTGAAAATTAAACCCATTTCTGTGGGTTCGATTCCCGCTCGGGGCAGATTTTATCCTGAATCTGCCCTGAATTTTATGGCTTTCTCCTACCCTATCTTCCTTCTCTCTTCGGTTTCGGGACGATAAGACCTAAGCAGTTACAGTTCCCTCTATCAAACCTCAAAAAAAAAGAGGGAGGGAGAGAAGTTAGGTAATTAGCAATCAAAATATGCCTCACTTTACATCAACAGAGATTCTAGATCCTAGAACCTAGTTTAAGAAACTTGATTTTGATGATTTATGCTAGAACTTTGGTTCTAAATAAATAAAATAATAATAATAATTGTAACACTACCTACTTACCTTTGAGTCCATTCAGCTCGCCAATCCAGCAATGCTCATCTTTCTGACTGATAATAGGGAGGGAGAGAAGTTAGGTAATTAGCAAACAAAATATGCCTCACTTTACATCAACAGAGATTCTAGATCCTAGTTTAAGAAACTTGATTTTGATGATTTATGCTAGAACTTTGGTGCTAAATAAATAAAATAATAATAATTGTAACACTACCTACTTACCTTTGAGTCCATTCAGCTCGCCAATCCAGCAATGCTCATCTTTCTGACTGATAATAGTGATGACGTCATTCTTACGAAATCCTAACTCGTCGTCATCATGCCGTTCAAAATCTGAAAATTAGAAAAATAATAATCTATTAAATCTATAATATGTACTTAGTGGAACAAGAAAAGATTTTTGTTTAAAAGAAAGTAATAAATAAATATATTATTATTATTAACCAGCGCAGCGGGTTGAATGACAATCGGACATACGCGCCTGACCCACAGTTATCTCTTTACCAGATCCGAGCCTCCCATCCGCCACTTGTTAGAATGTCGCTCTTACATTAATCCATCCCAACCAGCCTTCCACAAGATTCCTTCACTGGATGATGACCAAGATTCTCTTGAGAACCTATTAGGATTCCTAAGATACATAAATGTTTACCACCTAATCAAATATTGTCATTAAAAAAAAAAAAAAAAAAAAAAAAAAAAAAAAAAAAAAAAAAGCGCTTCACTATAAAAAAAAAATTGTCATTAAAAAAAAAGAAAAAAAAATCTGAGAGGGAAACCGAAATCGAAGAAAGACAAGATAGCACAAAGCCAGCCATTGCGAGGACGAACCATATCTGTTTAGGATAAATTTCGCCCCGGGTGGGAATCGAACCCGCGACCTAGCGCTTTCAAGGCAAGTGCGCTACCTGTTAAGCTAAGCCAACGCTAGAGAACAAGCCTAATGGGGTCACGTGATATCACATTCACTTCAAACTGGATTGAGATTTGCTATTTTTAGAGCTCTAGCTTCAAGCATCGTTGGTTCAGTGGTAGAATGCTCGCCTGCCACGCGGGCGACCCGGGTTCGATTCCCGGACGATGCAAGAATTTTTTTTTTTATTACCTATTTATATTTATAGTTTTAGTAACCAAAGAATACCTCACAGTTAGTACCTAGAACTAGAAATAGTGTTGGAAGTTTACGAATTTTTTTATTCTTTAAAATTTTTTGCTGTTTTCGAAACGGACCTTGGTGTCTCAAAGTACAGGTTGAACATCTAAAGCTGCGTCCAGACATAGTCCACCTGCCTCGATAACATAGTCGACCTCATCGATCGACAAGGTGTGTGGACACAGCTTAAGAGCTCGTTCCCACTTCTCGTGAGTTTCATCCGATTTTTTCCCGAAGGTCCTGTAGGTATTGCAATTTAAATGAGTGTTCCCACTACACACGACACTTTTTTCCGAGCGACACAAAATGTCCTGTAGCATAGTAACCAAAGAACTCCTCACAGTTAGTAACTAGAAATAGTGTTAGAAGTTTATGTTTTTTTTTTATTTGTTTATTTTTTACTCTTTAAAAATTTTCGCTCTTTCGAAACGGAGCTTGATGTCTCAAAGTACAGGCTGAACATCTAAAGCTGCGTCCAGACATAGTCCACCTGCCTCGATAACATAGATTCACCTCTTCACCTCATCGATCGACTATGTGTGGACACAGCTTAAGAGCCCGTTCCCACTTCTCGTGAGTTTCATCCGATTTTTTCCGAAGGTCCTGTAGGTATTGCAATTTAAATGAGTGTTCCCACTACACACGACACTTTTTTCCGAGCGACACAAAATGTCCTGTAGCAAATGTAATTTAAATGAGCATGTTCCCACTACACACGACACGATTTTTTCCCGAACAGGCACTTACTTACCTAACAATGCCTTGGCTCGTCTCTGTCGGGATCTGGATACATCGGCATATGCATCATGATCACTCTGGTGGCTCTCAGGTTATGTTCCCACTACACAGTACACACGACACGATTTTTTCCCGAACGGGCACTTACCTAGTAACGCCTTGGCTCGTCTCTGTCGGGACCTGGATACATCTGCATATGCATTGATCACTCTGGTGGCTCTCTGGTGAATAGTTAGGTGTTACATCTTTCTGACTCCCCATGAGCTCACGTGACGTGATAGTAGTGTGTTTACTTACCTAACAATGCCTTGGCTCGTCTCTGTCGGGATCTGGATACATCGGCATATGCATCATGATCACTCTGGTGGCTCTCAGGTGAATAGTTAGGTGTTAGTGAGGCGTGTGATAGGCGAGGGTCTGTGGTGAGAAAGTGGCGCCCGATCTGACACGTAGCTTCCCGAAGATCCACGAGGATTTCTGTGGAAGAGGAAATTATAATATAATCAGGGGAAAAAATCTTAAAGGCTCCCAGCCTATTCGTGATATATTTTTTTATTATTATTATTATTATTATTATTATTATTATTATTGGAAACCGGTTCCGTTTCTGAAAGTTTCCCGACTTTCCTTACCTTTTCCTCTCGGTGGTGTAGTGGTCAAGACGCTCGCCTGGTAATTCATTGCTCTCCAGTGTAATACTCGTAATCTCTATTTCAGGAGTGCCTTACGTTCGAGACTCAGATGGACTACAAGACCTATCTGGACTTTGTTCTTTCGTTGGAGAACAAGCACGAGCCTCAAGCCCTCCAGTATTTGTTCCGATTCCTTGATATCAAACATCAGGGCTACCTGGACACTTTCACCCTTTTCTATTTCTTCAAGGTAAAAACCACTTTTTTGGAATCAGAAGATTTCCACCTATTTCCCGATTTTTTAAAATTTGAACCGATTACAATACTTTCTCATTATGTACTAGTATTGATTCGCCATAGGTACTCGATTCCTTGATATCAAACATCAGGGCTACCTGGATACTTTCACCCTTTTCTATTTCTTCAAGGTAAAAACCACTTTTTTGGAATCAGGAGATTTCCACCTATTTCCCGATTCTTTAAAATTTGAACCGATTACAATACTTTCTCATTATGTACTAGTACTGATTCGCCATAGGTACTTTAGTAATAGAAAGCCTGGCGGGAATCGAACCCGCAGCCTAGCGCTGACAAGGCATACACGCCACCAACTAAGCTAACTAGGTTGGTCAACTTACAAGTTTACTAACGGTAAGTTATACATACATTTCATTGGTTTTTAATCCAACGTTTGTAGCCAAAATAACATCACAATTAAGTACTTCCAATGACTGACAGACCGAAATAAGTTCTCATCCATTTGGAAGTAGGGACCCAGGTTACCTGGGAACTCATATGAAAAAACCCACCTATCAGATTCGGTGTATAATAACTGGCTGGTAAGAGATCTTCCACTATTGCACTTAATGTCCAGAATGCTTCCTCTTCCCACCTATCAGATTCGGTGTATAATAACTGGCTGGTAAGAGATCTTCCACTATTGCACTTAATGTCCAGAATGCTTCCTCTTCATGCGGGAGATTTTAAAATTATGAAGACGAAAAGAAGAGGAAAGGAAGACGTTTGAGGTTCCCAAGACGAAATAAGACGTTCCAAGTTTCCAAGTTGAGCTTTTACATTTTTCCAGATAGACATGTAAATTCTTAAGAAATAAGTGGTACTCACAAGACTATAGGTAACACAGTCGAATTTACTTGGACTCGAACCACCAACCTCCAGATCCGAAGTCCAACGCGTTAACCACTACACCACTGAGGATGTTTTAAGTGAGAATAATATTGGAGTGAAAAGTCTTTTGTTGAAAACAATCCGACTTGGTAAAACCTGATATGAGTGGTCAGTAGACTGGTAAACCATATCCAAAAGTTAAGCCTGGTACCTACGAACGCAACGATTTGTTGGACAACTTATCTAACTTAATTGGACAACCAATTTAAAAGACAAATCGTACGTGTGGAGCTGTGTAGGTACGGCAATACGGCATGTTTACACCACGGCGATGAAACACTCATCTTGTTTTTTTTTTTAAAAAAAAAAACAACTGTCTACGAACTGGTTGCAAAACCAAGTCGATCAAAGAATGTTGGCCTCTACCTCTACACAAAAGCGAGAAAAAAAAACTGACCATCGAAAATTTGACCCGATTACATTACTTTCCTTCCTATAGGATAGGGAAAGTAAAAATAGACCAACATGAATAAGTTAACATGAAACCGTAGACCCGAATGCTATTTGCTGTAAGTACTAAAGACCCACCTGTTTACTTGTTTATGCTACAAAGTACGACTACACTGGTAGGGTTGAATATGAAAAAGGTCCCTTTAAGTACAAAGTCGTAAGAACTCGAATACCAAGTTTGGACACGAAACCAATAATTAAAAAAATCGCTTAATTGTCAAAGAATGTTGGCCTCTACCTCTACACAAAAGCGAGAAAAAAACTGACCATCGAAAATTTGACCCGATTACATTACTTTCCTTCCTATAGGATAGGAAAAGTAAAAATTGAGCAACATGAAGTTAACACGAGACCATAATAGACCCGAATGCTATTTGCTATAAGTACTTAAGACCCACCTGTTTACTTGTTTATGCTACAAAGTACGACTATGCTGGTAGGGTTGAATATGAAAATGGTGCCTTTAAGTACAAAGTCGTAAGAATTCGAATACCAAGTTTGGACACGAAACCAATAATTAAAAAAATCGCTTAATTTTAAAGAAGAAGAAAAAAATCATGGGACTTTATTCAGAACATGGTAAATTTCCTAAGGGAATAAATAGGAAATAAATTAAATAAAATAAAGTGTTTAGCTTTAGATGGTACCTATTTTATTAAAAAAAATATTATTTTTAATAAATTAATATAGCTCAGCATGCAGTAGTGTAAAAGCAAAATGCCATTGAAATAAACGATTAAACGGTTGTTAATAATGTTAATATACCTATAAAAATGAGATTTATAAAATCCCTACAACTGACATAACAGTAAAAGAATCTTTCTTAACTTTCTACTGTGCTACATATAAGGGCATGCAGTAAAAATGTTCTTAGTAATAAAAGTAGTAAAAATGTCAAAACAGGGTGAGATTACCTAAATATTATATAAAAATTATAGTAATAAATTTAGGAAAATGAGATGGGTAAAAATGGGTAACTATAAAAATAGAAATGATACTAATATTTTGTTAGCATAAAAAAAGATCACACAAAAAGGTTACAACAAGAGGATTAAAAAAAAATCGTAAATACATATCACAAAATAATCAAATCTCTATAAAAATTTGAGATCCATTTTAACTCGTATACAATAGTGATTTAACTACTTGCCTACAGGACAATCGGGAAAAAAATCCGATGAAACTAATGTCAAGTGGGAACGGTGTCTTAGTAGCACATACCCAATATCAGGGAAGAGCCAGGCAAGCGCTCGGAGTATTCTACGCAGGCGCGGTACCCCTAATAAACCTATTACCTAACTACCAATAGGTACAAACCTACAACCAGTGGACAATTTATTGGTACAAAAATGTATTTCTGACGTCAACTCATTATAAAATAGGCATTGAAAAGAAGCGATTTTCAGTGACTAGCGGAAGATAGAGAAAAAACTATACCAAAAATACAAATCATGCTTGATAATATTACTTCACATGCATTAATGTTACTTGTGCTTGAATTGTTATAGGAGCTATTCTATTTCTGGGAATCAGTGAATAAGTGGTACAAGATGTATGTTGTTAAAAAATCGTTTACACTTTAAACGGCGCAAAGTACATGAAAAACAACATAGTATCCGAAAAGGCAAAAATGGTGAAATTTTCGATGGTGGGAATCAAACCCGCGACCTTCTGCATGACAAGCAGGTCCGAGTTACCCGTGCCTTGCCCAACATTGACTTAGATTAGAATAATTATTTCTCGACTCAAAGTAAATAGATACTTTTATTCTTTGGTATGTATCCGACGTAGGTACACATCGACATACCTTCCACAGATGTTTTAAGAATGTCACTTGTATCACTTATTTCACTATTTTGAACTTTTGAACTTCGAACAAAATATTAAGTGGTGTTAGTGTATTTGAAAGTCTTACTGTGGGTTTCACCAACTTACATTTTAGCCCCTAACAGCCTTGTTAAGGCCATAGAAATCGAATGGAAGTTAATAGGCTGTTAGCTTAACAGGCCTTCTAAGGGCTGAAATAATGTTGGTGAAATTCACCCTAACTATAACTTGAATAAAAGGAGGGCCAAAAATGTTAAGTGGTGTAACATAGTCCGCACTAGGATCGCAATATTGTTTCATAGGGACAGGAGTGACAGAACAGGAGGAGGAGAAAAGAAATTACATTACTTTCCTTAATATAGGATAAGGAAAGTAAAAAGTGGAAAGAAATTTCATTATTTTTTATATCTTTCCTTTTGTCACTATTTTATTTAAAATCATTATTTTCTGTGTTCTGTCTCATTAATAAAAAAAAATCAATACATATTTGAAAAATAAATCATTAATATTTATAATAAAAAAGAAAAAAAATTAACAGCTCATCCCCAAAGGAGATTTAGCTTAAAAAAAAAACGATCCTTGTGCAAACGGCTGTTTTACTGTGACTGTGTAGTTCAATAGGTGATCGTGCGCTTTCTAAGGACCTTACGCGGCCTTGCAGGCGTGGCCTGTCGTGCCACGGCCGTCTGACCTAAAAAGCAACCGAAAGCAAGCGTGAAAAGCGAACGCAAAATGCGACCTAACCTGTTCAATTGCTGTTTGGGCAGGTTGTTGCTTAACGCAGGGTTCCCTATGAGGGCGCCTTGGTCGGACATGAGGAAAGCGAGATGACGCCGGCGATGGGAATCGATCAGGGACTGACTGATTGAGGTGCTCACACTGAATGATACCTGCGAGAGGACGTAGAGGGTTAATTGGAGATTAGGATTAATGGTTGATAGAGGTCTCATTGTCCCGTAATTAGTGTTTCATTACAAATTTTCATCAGTAAATGGTTTCTTCAAATTAAATTAATCCCAAGGGCAAGGTAAACCTAGACCCTTGATGAATGGAGTGTGGCTGAAGGGATGTGATGTGTTCCAATCCACTCGACCCCGAATTAAAGAAAGGATAGGAGAAACTCAGCCGCTCCGAGACGAACTCCATCTGTTTAGTTCGCCCCGGCCGGGAATCGAACCCGAGACTAACTAGGGGGAGGACGTAGAGGGTTGATATGAGACACTGAGGACCTGAGAAGTAGCACTGATAGAGGTCTCATCGTTCTGTAATTGAGGGGTTTGAAGCAAAAACGACCTGTAACTCATGTATTTCTTATAGGCTATAAGTCGTTTATGGGTCAAACCCCTCAATTATTCTTCCATTACAAATTTTCATCAGTAAATGGTTTCTTCAAATTAAATTGATCCCAAGTGCAAGGTAAACCTAGACTCTTGATGAATGGAGTGTGGCTGAAGGTATGTGATGTGTTCCAATCCACTCGACCCCGAATTAAAGAGAGGACAGGATAGGAGAAAGTCAGCCGTTCCGAGACGAACTCCATCTGTTTAGTTCGCCCCGGCCGGGAATCGAACCTGGGACTAACTAGGCTGGCATACGAAATTAGAATTGAAAATGAGTAGATAATGCTTTACGTAGGATATACATAAATATAGGATATAAGTAATGAATAGTTGTGTTATTCGTATGTTTAAATTGTTTACCTACCTCTAGTAGATTATCAATATCGACAATATCTCCGGGTATATCGGACAAAGCGTTGAATATTTCAGCTCCTACCTCTAGTAGATTATCAATATCGACAATATCTCCGGGTATATCGGACAAAGCGTTGAATATTTCAGCTGAGTTTTCCAACGTGACTAGTACAGGCTCTGTGAAAAAGAAGAAGTAGAACATATTTCATTTCATTTTTAGTACGTCCTTCCTTTATTATTACGATAGTAATAAAAAGGTATAAGGGACGGACTATTGTATTCGCTTCGGTGTCGTCTGTCTGTCACTCTGTCTGTTCCCATAGAAGGACTTATCCAAACCTGGTCAACCTATATATCAAATTAAAGGTCTTTTTACAAGGAACACGAAAGTGGTGGTGCAAATTTTGTTCAGAGTACCAAAAAAACAGAAAAAAAAAATTTGGGGGGATTTTTTTCACATTTTCTCACACAAATGAGCTCTGATCTTGAAATTTGTCGCGATGACCTATGAACTCAAAGCGAGAAAGTTTCAGATAACACTTCAGTCATTAATTTAAGACCGGTTTCAGCGTCATCTACGTTAAGCTACGCCAAGCATACATATATTATGTAATAATAGGGAGCGAGAAGCGCGACCCTATGCTCAAATCCGCGAAGCCCCGGGAGCGCGAAGCGCGACCACATGTACAAAAAATTCCCGGAGGGACGGACCCAGCTTGTTAATAACTCCTTAACGATTAGGCCGATTTTCAATACATTAAGGATTGCAATTATTTCAACGGGTTACTTTCTGGTGTTCTCGTGTTGACCAAGCACCTAATTAGGAAGTATTGTGTCTCTCCTCACCCATCTAATGAGAGGCATACTACGGGATGGGCATGCTAAGCCACATACCACACGAGTGAAACAGAACTATAGAGCCGTCCAAGAACAACAGGTCCCAAATTCGGAGCAAGATCTTGAAATGAACCACGGAGGCAAACAAGGTGAGAAACCAATGGAGAGTGATTAGTGAGAGTTCTATGTCGTGTTGTAGGAGAGAGACTTCAAGCTGGGGCAGACCGCTGGCTACCAGACTGCGAAGTACTTTCTGGTCCGCTTGAATACCTGGAGGACAGTTAGGGTTTAGAATTAAAGTAGCAACTTAGAATAGAATATACCTTGTTTATGCTGTTAGAATGAGACTGAAAAGTCCCTTTACTCCCACAGTCTAAATAAGGTCTTTCATAGGTAGAGCTTACAAATATGCAAATACTTAGTTTATTTTAAGAGGTTTGATAGAGGGAACTCTAACTGCTCAGGTCTTATCGTCTCGAAATCGAAGAGAAAACTCCACAGGATAGAAGAAAGCCAGCTATCCCGAGAACGAACATTATCCGTTCAGGATAAAATCCGCCCCCGGGCGGGAATCGAACCCGCAGCCTAGCGCTGACAAGGCAGACGCGCCACCAACTAAGCTAACTAGGTTGGTCAACTTACAAGTTTACTAACGGTAAGTTATACATACATTTCATTGGTTTTTAATCCAACGGCGGGAAACCGCGACCTAACGCTCACAAGGCAGACGCTCTACCAACCAAGCTAACTAGGCTAGCGCCTATCAGCTATCAGTGAAAGAAAAGATCAGGTTGTTGGGTGGGAGAACTCTGAAAAAGAAGAAAAAACTATAGCCAATTAAAATTGAAATCTAATGTCAATAGCCTGTCAAATGCACCAATTTCAGATGAATCATTGAAGTTAAGCAACGCTGTGCATGGTTTTGGTATCAGGTCGTGTTTTTTTCCAGGGTGCACTCAGCTCTATGACAAGTTATTGTTCTTTAGATGGAAAAAAATTAACTTTCTATGAAATTTTCAATTTAGGGGGGAAAATAATCTTACCAGTTTGGTGAATATTTTTCGTCTTGATGTCCTCTCCATTTTCCTCCTCCCCGAATATCAAATTCTGCAGAATCGACTTTTGTCTCTTCACCTTACGCCTGAAATAAGTTCACCCCCATCATCATGAGAAAATAATCTTACCAGTTTGGTGAATATTTTTCGTTTTGATGTCCTCTCCGTTTTCCTCCTCCCCGAATATCAAATTCTGCAGAATCGACTTTTGTCTCTTCACCTTACGCCTGAAATAAGTTCACCCCCATCATCATGTTCCAAGGGTAAACATTTCCAAAGGAGGAGGCAGTAAAACAAAGGAAAGTAGATTTAAATGTGCTGTCAGAGGGAAATTTCTATTTACCCCGGGTCAAAGAATGTGCAATCATACCCGTACCTTGGCAATAGCTGAAATCAAGTTATATGGAGGGTAGAGAGTGTGCTCACAAGACTATAGGTAACACGGTCGAACTTACTTGGACTCGAACCACCAACCTCGAGATCCGAAGTCCAACGCGTTAACCACACCACTGAGGATGGTTTAAGTGAGAATAATATTGGAGTGAAAAGTCTTTTTTTGAATCCGACTTGGTAAAACCTGATATGAGTGGTCAGTAGACTGGTAAACCATATCCAAAAGTCAAGCCTGGTACCTACGTACGCAACGATTTGTTGGACAACTTGTCCAACTTAATTGGACAACCAATTTAAAAGACAAATCGTACGTGTGGACTGTGTAGGTACGGCAATACGGCATGTTTACACCACGGCAATGAAACACTCATCTTTTTTTTTTACAACTGGTTGCAAAACCAAGTCGAACGACAAGTTGCCCAACAAACCATACCGTGTCCAAGCTTTAAAGAGAGGGAGAGAAGAGTTTGACCCCTTTTCCACTAGTCGCTAGTCGTTCGGAAAGAATCGTGTCGTATGTAAGTAGTGTTGTAGTGGGAACAATCTCATTTAAATTACATTGCCTACAGGACAATCGGGAAAAAAATCCGATGAAACTAACGTCAAGTGGGAACGGGGTCTTAGTAGCACATACCCAATATCAGGGAAGAGCCAGGCAAGCGCTCGGAGTATTCTACGCAGGCGCGGTACCCCCGTACTGCTGAATGTACTGAAGCAAGCATTGGTTGGCATTGTACGGAGCAGATCCTTCTCTATTTGTTTCGCAAAGGCGAGCGCATCCGAGCTCGAAGCTTTGACTATGTCCTGGTACTTGATTTTCGATAGCGCTTTCTTTTCGAGCGCTCCTGAGGTTAGAATGGCGTGGAGGCATGCGAAATACAATACATGTTAAGCAGATCCTTCTCTATTTGTTTCGCAAAGGCGAGCGCATCCGAGCTCGAAGCTTTGACTATATCCTGGTACTTGATTTTCGATAGCGCTTTCTTTTCGAGCGCTCCTGAGGTTAGAATGGCGTGGAGGCATGCGAAATACAATACATGTTAGTAGGAGTGTTATTTAATCATTTGTTTATCAAACTCTGGGTTATTTAAAATGTATAAATAAAGTACCAATACGAAAAAAAAAGAAATCATATTGGCATTATTGGCCCACCGAGAATGGTATCAGGTACATCTACATGCATTCTTCTATTTGTTTTGAGAAATAGGTTAAAATATCAATCAAAAAATTCATTTCAAGATAGAGTTAGACAACACGACGCGATTGACTTTGACTTGCAAGCAAAATGACTGTGTCATCTAAATCCAGCTTTAAAAAGTCCATTAGTAGATTTCATGCTAAGGAAATTCGATCAGATAAAAGTCTTATTTTTACTAATAATTTTACTCTCCCTCCCTTTCTTTTTCTTTCTCTCTCTCTCTCTCTCTCTCTCTCTCTCTCTCTCTCTCTCTCTCTCTCTCTCTCTCTAAATCCAGCTTTAAGAAGTCCATTAGTAGATTTCATGCCAAGGAAATTCGATCAGATAAAAGTCTTATTTTTACTAATAATTTTACTCTCCCTCCCTTTCTTCCTTCCTTTTCTCTTTCTCTCTCTGTCCTCTCCCCCCTCCCAACCCTCTCTTCCTTACCTGATAGTCGTAGCCAGAGTTGTGGTCGAAGGGAGTGAGGTATGCCCTGTCGGGTCATTGACCTCAGCTTATCAGTCCTGCTGATAACACCCAGGTTGTCCCAGGTGAGTGCTTCGGACTCTTCCTTGCCTGGAGAGTTGGCACTGCTGGAGTTGAACTCCAGATAGGCAACCCACTGGAGTCTGCAAAGTGATGAGTGTCCTTCTTTTTAAGTAATCAAGGTGTTTATATGGCTATAACTGTAAAATATGTTCCCTATAATATGTCAAAATATATAAGACCTTGGTTAGACTGCGGGGGTGAAGGGACTTTTCAGTCCCATCCCAGCAAAATAAACAAGGTATATTCTATTCTAGTTAGATTGGTTGGTAGCGTGTGTGCCTTGTAAGAGCTAGGCCGCGGATTCGATTCCCACCCGGCTTCGATTTTATCCTGAACGGATAAGGTTTGTTTTCGGAACAGCTGGCTTTCTCCTATCCTGTGTTCCTTCTCTCTTTGATTTTGGGACGATAAGACCTTGACAGTTACACCCTCATCAAACTTTTTTTTTTCAAGTGATAAGAGGTCATTGGTTGTTTTACTTCAATGTTTGAATCATTATTTTACTCATTTATTTTATTTTTTTTTTTTTCTCTCATCATCTATTTATTCATTCATTGGTGTTGCATAAATTAACATACCTAGTGATAAAAGAAAATAATAGCACCTTGTATTATGGACATCCCAAATTATCAAGTATCAACATATGTATTATTATGGAATAGGTATTTTAATTAATTCTTGGAAATTGCAATTGGAATTAATGCGATAATTGAAATGACCGGGGAAAAAAAAAAATCATATTACTGGTTACAAATCCAATGTCCCAGCCAACTGCAATCAGACTAAAACTGTTGTTGTTTGTTGTATGTGATAATTGCAAGATTATCTTACCTGTGCTGAGGATCTTCAATGAAAGGTTCACTGAGAAGTTTGTTGGAGTTCTGTTCTGGTCCATCTTCTTCTTCTACACGGAAACCAAACTCATCAAATCTGGGAGAGAAAAAGAGTAGAAAACACACAGGAAAATAAACAAAAGAAAAGAAGAAAAATGTAAATAGGTAGGTAGGTAGGTAGGTAGGTTCTTCAAAAAATGGTATTAACAAAGTTGAGTTTTTAAAAAAATAACAGAAAGTAAAAAATCAGCAGAATAGGTATCAATAAATTATTATAGTGCCCTTTCAGTTGAGGTACTTGACAAAGCTGCAGACTATTTTGTAAAATTCCCTTGACTTGGTGGAATATCCACTAGTTTTTTTTTATCTTACATGAAGGAAACCCTACTGCCACCTACCTATAGTCAGGCTGAGAATTAGGATCTTCTGGTACTTGATTCAGTTTGGAAATAATGTCTTGTGGCCACATGGACGGTGTCAGTGCAGAAAATGGCCCACCAGGGCTTGGTGTACTCATTGGGGATAAATCAGCCAGTGTGTCTTTCTCAGCATTTCTATTTACGTCAAGTTTCAGTTGGCTTTCTTTTTCTTTGCTTTCATTTTCTCTTTCTCCCTCGTCATCTTCTTCATCCGACAGGGCTGTCTCAACATTTTTCTGTAATGTTAAAATCATTAGGAATGATATGTAGGCCCATACCAGTATGTACAAAATTATTTCACCATGTAATTACAAGGCATTATCACACCAAATCCTCAAATGCCAATTTTTGAGAGAACCAAAAACAAATGTAGGTAGGTAATACTTGGTCTTTCTGACTAAAATATTGATATCAGTATGCTGTAGGTACAATATATGAGAATGGGTAACTTACATTGTAATTCTGTTTGCCAGAATAACCCTCATGAGTCCTAGATGTAAACAATGACTTGGCAATATCCATAAGAAAAATCTGGAAAAAAAATAGGCAAAAATTAATAGGTAATCACAAAAAATAACCAGAAAGCAACAAGCAATAAACAGTAAGTAGAGAAGTATCTTAATATCAGAATGTAAATTAAACATGTCCGTAAAATATTGTAAATTTTAGTTTTCAGATCAATGTTAACGTAAGCTACTTACCAATTTTTTTAGACTGTTTGGCCTACTTAATAGGAAAATTTGGCAAGGGCTGTGACAGTTCAATGAATGAATGCCAAATCAAATGTATGTAACATATGGTTCAGCTCCCAAGAAACACAATTTTTAAACCATTTATGAAACCACAATTCAAACTGCTCATATCTACCAATAGATTTCCGACTACTCTACAATCCCTTGATGTTTTCTGAAGAAAGGATTCTATCTAGGACAGTTCTGCGTTACTCTGACGCCAACGCATCTATTTCTAGTGATAACCAAGTCAGATATCATTGATTCTGATATCAAAACCAGAGTAGGTTCTAGGAAAAGTCTATGTACCCGAGCTAATATGTTTTCTCATGAAACGAACGAGGTTCCTTCAGATGAATGATGGAGTGATATTCCAAAGCTGAAATGTCTTCTAAATACTTCACTTTTATCAGTTAAATCGATTTTATCGTTGAAATTTGAAAGATTACACTTTTCTGGATTTCTGGAGAAATTTTCAAAATTTTCAAGTTTTCCTCTTATCACCAACACCAACGCACAAAATTTTTGTTTACATTTTTTATCAGCACACATGTTTTGTTACTTCCCCATTTTTTTAAAAATCTGAAATAAAGGCTGGTTTACACGATCGACGAAGGTACATTCAAAAAAATATTACGATGCTTTTTTTTGACCGCGAGAAGAATCACAATACATGCATGGTCATTTGGTCATATTGGTCATGGTCACCCAAAAATGGGAAATTCATATCGATTGGTAATTTGTGCTTCAATTAGGTCCTACTAATGATTCATATTGAAATTCGTCCCCAAAAATAAAATTTCGAAACATCCATTTTCACCCCCGGAGGCCATCAGGGCCGGAAGTCTAAATCTCATTTTTGGGTCCGAATTTCAATATGAATCATTAATAGGACCTATTTGAAGCACAAATCACCAATCGATATGAATTTCCCATTTTTGGTGCTTCCCCTATTGGCGGGAGAACATGGAAAAATGAAAATTTCAATAGGCCATAACTCCGGCCCTGGTTGTCGGATTGATCTTACACTCGTATTTATGAACAAGAATGATCGTTCTTAGATCACTCTCAAGTCAAAATTGACCAATCAAATGCCTTGAGACTATGCTTAGCACGAGCCAGTATTTTGTTCATAAATATGGGTGTAAAACTTGTACCAAAGTACTACGTTTTTAAGACCTTTGATATGATGTATCAGAAACAGTGGGTTCTTATTTAAGATTTTAAAGTTGACCCCCCAGGGGCCGACCCTGAAAAAGTTCCTGAATAGCCTATAAAAAACTAGAGGTAAATATAGGGTCATACAAAATTTCAGGTTTTTAATTCCATCGATTCAAAAATTAAGGTCGGGGGGGAGGGGACTTTTTATGAATGCACTGTATAATGATCATTCCCAAATTTCTAGGCCTGCAGCGTGTCTACCTTGTAAGCGCTAGGTCGCGGGTTCGATTCCCGCCCAGGCGGATTTTATCCTGAAGGGATAAAGTTCATTCTCGAACGGCTGGCTTTCTCCTATATCCTGTCTTTTCTTTCTTCTATCTTCGCTCTAGAGACGATCAGACCTCGACAGTTACAGTTCCACCGATCCAACCACTTAAAAAGAAAAAGAAAAGCAGATATCTAACGAATTCACTGTTTATAGCTAGGTATAACTACATAGCTAGTTACAGGTAGGTATTATACCTACCTGCCTCTAAATCATCAGTTTTTACAATGTGTATAGGTCTTTAGTAGGTATAACTACATAGCTAGTTACAGGTAGGTATTATACCTATACCTGCCTCTAAATCATCAGTTTTTACAATGTGTATAGGTCTTTAGGTACCTACCTACCTATTTACCTATTACTCGTAAGTATGTCAAAAATAATGAGGAGTGGGTGTTTTTCAAATGTAACAAAATATACACGATAAATTATCTTTTTTTTTTATTCGTAATTCGTTAGGTATAGGTACCTTATCAGCCGACCTATCACACGCAATGGTAGGTATTAATTTCATAATAAAGTAATAATAATAGGTACCTACCTAATAATAATAACAACAACAATAATAATAAAGTACCTACCTAATTATTATTATTATTATTGTAATATTTTTAAGAGCAACTTCCTCCAACACTGTGTTATCACACGCAATGGTAGGTATTAATTTCATAATAAAATAATAATAATAGGTACCTACCTACCTAATAATAATAACAACAACAACAACAACAATAATAATAAAGTACCTACCTAATTATTATTATTATTATTGTAATATTTTTAAGAGCAACTTCCTCCAACACTGTGTTATCAACTTGGGCTCAAATCAGAATTAAATGATATTTTTTCCTTATTATGCACTCGAACGATCGGTCCCAACTTTGGATTTTTCCAGTCCCAATGTTTGTGTTGTGAGTAACTTGTTCGACTTTTGTGTGTGTTTCGAAGAGAAGTGATAACGTTTTCTAGTGTTATCAACTTGGGCTCAAATCAGAATTAAATGATATTTTTTCCTTATTATGCACTCGAACGATCGGCCCCAGCTTTGGATTTTTCCAGTCCCAATGTTTGTGTTGTGAGTAACTTGTTCGACTTTTGTGTGTGTTTCGAAGAGAAGTGATAACGTTCACTTTCTAACTTTCTTTTTCACTACCGTAAGTGGGGGATAGATTGCCCATATAGGGGTAACTTTTCCCATCATTGAATATAAAATGTGGCGCCATCTCACGAATTTATTTTGAACAAAAAAGATTTTTTTGGGGGGGATTTTTCTTGTTTACATTATGTCGGACCCGTGTGAGAGTGGTTACCTACCTAAACAACGAGATAAATCCAGGTTCGAATCCCAGCACTCGACAGTTTTCTACCTATCGCGCGCAAACTATCTCAAAGAAAGTTAGGTAAAAAAGCGTTTTTTACTCGTTTGTATGTCTACATGTCATAACGGGCATTACTTTGCTGTTTTTTTTTTTTAAGATGAGTGTTCCACCGCCGTTTTTATTTCGTAGCAATGGAACAACTGCTACATTAGACGCTTGTGGCCTGTGTATATTTTTTTAGTTTTCGCGGATGTTGGTTAACATTAAAATATACCTACTTTACCTATAGGTAAGTTGTTATTGTTGTTTTTGCCCCTCAAAGAAGTTCAGGTTTAGATGGAGGGAACTGCGACAACGGACGACTTATCGTCCAGAAATCGAATAGATAAAGACAGGACAGGAGAAAGCCGGCTATTCCGAGAACGAACCTTATTCGATAAGGATAAAATCCGCCCCGGGCGGGAATCGAACCCGCGTATGCCTCTCATCAGATGGGCGAGAAGAGACACAATACTTCCCATTTAGGTGCTGGGTCAATACGAGAACACCAGAAAGCCCTTTCAGTTGAGGTACTTGACAAAGCTGCAGACTATTTTGTAAAATTCCCTTGACTTGGTGGAATATCCACTAGTTTTTTTTTATCTTACATGAAGGAAACCCTACTGCCACCTACCTATAGTCAGGCTGAGAATTAGGATCTTCTGGTACTTGATTCAGTTTGGAAATAATGTCTTGTGGCCACATGGACGGTGTCAGTGCAGAAAATGGCCCACCAGGGCTTGGTGTACTCATTGGGGATAAATCAGCCAGTGTGTCTTTCTCAGCATTTCTATTTACGTCAAGCTTGAGTTGGCTTTCTTTTTCTTTGCTTTCATTTTCTCTTTCTCCCTCGTCATCTTCTTCATCGGACAGAGCTGTCTCAACATTTTTCTGTAATGTTAAAATCATTAGGAATGATATGTAGGCACATACCGATATGTACAAAATTATTCCACATTCCACCATGTAATTACAAGGCATTATCACACCAAATCCTCAAATGCCAATTTTTGAGAGAACCAAAAACAAATGTAGGTAGGTAATACTTGGTCTTTCTGACTAAAATATTGTTGTCAGTATGCTGTAGGTACAATATATGAGAATGGGTAACTTACATTGTAATTCTGTTTGCCAGAATAACCCTCATGAGTCCTAGATGTAAACAATGACTTGGCAATATCCATAAGAAAAATCTGGGGAAAAAAAATGGGTAAAAATCAATAGGTAATCACAAAAAATAACCACAAAGCAACAAGCAATAAACAGTAAGTAGAGAAGTATCTTAATATCAGAATGTAAATTAAATATGTCCGTAAAATATTGTAAATTTTAGTTTTCAGATCAATGTTAACGTAAGCTACTTACCAATTTTTTTAGACTGTTTGGCCTAATAGGAAAATTTGGCAAGGGCTGTGACAGTTCAATGAACGAATGCCAAATCAAATGTATGTAACATATGGTTCAGCTCCCAAGAAACACAATTTTTAAACCATTTATAAAACCACAATTCAAACTGCTCATATCTACCAATAGATTTCCAACTACTCTACAATCCCTTGATGTTTTCTGAAGAAAGGATTCTATCTAGGACAGTTCTGCGTTACTCTGACACTCTGACGCCAACGCATCTATTTCTAGTGATAACCAAGTCAGATATCATTGATTCTGATATCAAAACCAGAGTAGGTTCTAGGAAAAGTCTACGTACCCAAGCTAAGATGTTTTCTCATGAAAAGAACGAGGTTCCTTCAGATGAATGATGGAGTGATATTCCAAAGCTGAAATGTCTTCTAAATACTTCACTTTTATCAGTTAAATCGATTTTATCGTTGAAATTTGAAAGATTACACTTTTTTGGAGAAATTTTCAAGTTTTCCTCTTATCACCAACACCAACGCACAAAATTTTTGTTTACATTTTTTTATCAGCACACATGTTTTGTTACTTCCCCATTTTTTAAAAAATCTGAAATAAAGGCTGGTTTACACGATCGACGAAGGTACATTCAAAAAAATATTACGATACTTTTTTTTGACCGCGAGAAGAATCACATGCATGGTCATGGTCACCCAAAAATGGGAAATTCATATCGATTGGTGATTTGTGCTTCAATTAGGTCCTACTAATGATTCATATTGAAATTTGGCCCCAAAAATAAAATTTCGAAACATCCATTTTCACCCCCGGAGGCCATCAGGGCCGGAAGTCTAAATCTCATTTTTGGGACCGAATTTTATATGGGAGAACAAGTACTTTGTGTGCTCGTGTATTGTGTTCGGCTTTTATGTTGAGTAGAAGATTTGATTGATTGAAATAGTTTACTTTATTGTTAACAATAGTATAAAATACGGAACCTCCCTAAGACTACAGAGTACAGAACCTTCTGGGAGGACTACAGAACCTCCCTGAGATTACAGAGCCTTCTGGAAAGTGTTTCAAGGAGGTTTAGGTTTAGGAGATGAATGCAGTTTTAGAGACGGTTCCAATAAGGAGATTTAGGCTAAAAACAGTGTGGAGCGAAGACCATATAGCATAGAGGCATTAGATAGAGCATCGGGCAGGTAGATTGAAGCGTCGCTCCGAAGCGACGAATTCAAATTTACTAGCGTGGACTCGCGCTAACCGCAGCCTCAAGGCGTAGAAGATGTTTGAAAGTTTTAAAGACGTAGACGGTTCAGTTTTTCCTTGTTAATAAAGTTTCCAGCATTCTTAGAACTTATCAGGGTAATTAGGTATGAACATTAAGCACCTAATCTAATACCGAGCCTAAATCCAAAGTTTCAGCCATTGGTCCGTGTGTGTGTCTGTCTGTCTGTCTCTAAACAAAATATCTCGAGAACGGTAAGAGCTAGCGACTTGAAATTTGGTATGTAGCTGTCAAATGTGAGAATGCGACACGAAACTTTTGGTTAAGACCGATGCAACGCTTGGCGGCATTTTACCGCTTTTTGGCGGTTTTCGGTGTAATTTAACAATCGGAACTTTTGATGGTTAAGATCGGTGCATTGGTTGGCGGCATTTTACCGCTTTTTGGCGGTTTTCGGTCTAGTTTAACAATATCTCGGGAACGGTATGCGTCTTTCACACCTAGATAAAGAGTATACAAGCTTACCAACATGACCAATGAAATCGCCAATAGGAAGGTAGGTAGTAGGTACCTACAGCCAAGAACTACCTTCCAATTTGACCTACCGAAGTATAGGTACTTTTATGAGCAGATTAGTAGCATCATAAAAATCTTGTAGAATGCCCGAATTTCCCTCATTGTTCTTCCAAACACATAAAGTACAATATATAATATTTCACGTTAATTATTGCGCTGTCTTTTTGATTTATTCCGACCAGATATAATTTATTTCTGTCGGTGCGTGGTTTTTAATGAATAATTAACGCTTGTGTAATGTGTACCCCGTAACTCCGGAATCCGGACTGCCCATAATTATACATATTTATCCAGGGCCGGTCGCAGCCTAACCTGGTCCCGGGGGTCCGAAAATGGGGCCCTTCCTTGATTTTTTTTTTACAAACAAGAATACTAGGTACATAGGTAGTATTTTGGTTCATAGAGAAGGGAAGAGGAAAAAAAAGTGACCATCAAAAATTTTGACGAATACATTACTGTCCCTGATATAGGATTATAGGCTAAGGAAAGTAAAAAAGTGGGTCATTTTGGTAGTCTTAGGTGAATTAGGAACTGCTGGTTTCGGGACTTTCGGGGCCCCTGTACAAAAAGGAGTCCAGTACAAAAAGAGGCCGGATGAACCCCCTCTGTGGACGACCCTGTAATTATCTTAAGATCATAAAGAGGGGGTAGGGGTGGCCTGGCCTCAAGTAATAAAATTTTGCCTCATGTCATACGAAGAGTATGTCATATATTATTCATTGTTGAGGGCTATAAAAAACTACCTAAATTAGTACCTATAGGACACCACCGTATCGGTGTTAGTCATACAGAGGTTCCGGGTTCGATCCCCGTCATAAAAGAAGTGCCCTCGTGTTGTGATTCAAATATTCATTGGGTTAGTTTTGTGCTTGACAATCTTGACCCAGCTAGAAGTATTGAGTCTCTTCTTGCTTATCTGATGAGCGACATACTACGGGGTCGACAACGAACATGTGACAACGGACGAAATAAAGTCGTTTAATGGATAACATCTTTATCTTTATGGAAATAATTTTTGAATCACTCTTACCAGGCCGATAAATTACCTAATCTGAATGTTGGCACACAATAATGCAGCCCGGATGACAAAAAAAAAAAAAAAAAAAAAAAAAAAAAAACATCTTGGGCATGGCTACAGAGTTACAACCAGGCGAGGTTGCTGATGAGAAAGCATTGCTTGGGTTTGCTCAGATTTCTCTCATAGACTGATATCTAACTTTCATTCTATTTTGTCTTTCACATGTATGTTTGTATAGCTAAGGTGCTAAGGAGATACTCTTTCTTTTATCGATTACACCCATATAAATGATGTCTTTCACATGTATGTTTGTATAGCTAAGGTGCTAAGGAGATACTCTTTCTTTTATCGATTACACCCATATAAATGAAATATACTGTACCTACTTTTTGCCTATGGATTATTTGTTTTGTAATGTTTAATATAAGTACGAACTTATCACTACCTACATTACACCTAGATAAAGAGTATACAAGCTTACCAAA
Organism: Diaphorina citri; assembly: GCF_000475195.1. Taxonomy (NCBI): domain Eukaryota; kingdom Metazoa; phylum Arthropoda; class Insecta; order Hemiptera; family Psyllidae; genus Diaphorina; species Diaphorina citri. Next base: position 34,685 of record NW_007378160.1, read on the forward strand.
ATGACCAATGACATTGCCAATAGGAAGGTAGGTAGGTACCTACAGCCAAGAGCTACCTTCCAATTTGACCTACCGAAGTAGGTACCTACTTTTATGAGCAGATTAGTAGCATCATAAAAATCTTGTAGAATGCCCGAATTTCCCTCATTGTTCTCTCAAACACATAAAGTACAATAATTATCTAATATTTCACGTTAATTCCAACCAGATATAAAATTTATTTCTGTCGGTGCGTAGTTTTTAATGAATAATTAACGCTTGTCTAATGTGTACCCCGTAACTCCGGAATCCGGACTGCCCATAATTATACATATATTTATCCAGGGCCGGTCGCAGCCTAACCTGGTCCCGGGGGTCCGAAAATGGGGCCCTTCCTTGTTTTTTTTTTTTTTTTTTTTTTTTTTTTAAAACAAGAATACTAGGTACATAATGTAGATAGTATTTTGGTTCATAGAGAAGGGAAGAGGAAAAAAAAGTGACCATCAAAAATTTTGACGAATACATTACTTTCCCTGATATAGGATTATAGGCTAAGGAAAGTAAAAAAGTGGGTCATTTTGGTAGTCTTGGGTAAATTAGGAACTGCTGGTTCCGGGACTTTCGGGGCCCCTTGTGGGGCTCGGTGCAAAAATAGGGCCGGATGAACCACCTCTGGGACCGATCCTGTAATTATCTCAAGATCATAAAGAGGGGGTAGGGGTGGCCTGGCCTCAAGTAATAAAATTTTGCCTCATGTCATACGAAGAGTATGTCATACATTATTATTCATTGTTGAGGGCTATAAAAACTACCTAAATTATTACCTATAGGACACCACCGTATCGGTGTTAGTCATACAGAGGTTCCGGGTTCGATCCCCGTCATAAAAAAGTGCCCTCGTGTTGTGATTCAAATATTCATTGGGTTAGTTTTGTGCTTGACAATCTTGACCCAGCTAGGAGTATTGAGTCTCTTCTTGCTTATCTGATGAACGACATACTACGGGGTCGACAACGAACATGTGACAACGGACGAAATAAAGTCGTTTAATGGATAACATCTTTATGGAAATAATTTTTGAAGCACTATTACCAGGCCGATAAATTACCTAATTTGAATGTTGGCACACAATAATGCAGCCCGGATGACAAAAAAAAACTCGTCTGGTCAATCTCCTTCGGGAACACTCTGTATAATTTAGCACAGGTGTACCTATAATGATAATAACTAGGTAGCTCCCGGAGCTCTAGGTAGGTATACTTTACTCCACTAATAATAATAAATTTAGCAATACAATTTGGCGTGGGACCAAATCCCCTACTTGTTATTCAAGTATTCCAGGTTATCCAGATTTATAAGAATAGAATGAGAAAAGAAAAAAATAAAATTCGTGTGTCTCTCTCTCTATCTCCCTGGACCAAAGTCAAAATGTATTTTCGCTAGGTTGGAAATAAATTTTTGTTCTAATTATTGTTTGAGATTTGGGTACCTCAATGCAGTTCATTTGAAAATAAACCGCGTCAAGGTATTATCAAGGTAAAAATAACATAAATCCCACTTCCTAGCTAAGCTAATACGAGTAGGTACGAAAATTTTCTTCAAAGTGTGATGCTTGCAAATTTTGGAGTGTGTTTTATTTCAATTGTTCTATTTCATATCGGTCACCGATTATAGTTGCAATTAAATGCATGATTTATAGAGTGATTTACCTGTGCGAAAAAAAATCTCCGTCTATCAAAGTTCCGCTTTACCTGAGCTACCTACATAATACATGTAGGTAGGTGCGTGAATATTACACATCCAATGAGCGTGTTATAATCTAAAATGTTTTCATTTTTTCTTTTCCTAAACATAAATGAATTAGGTATCTCTACATGTTAAGTATGTACGTTAGAACTTTGACATTGGTACCTAGCTATTGGGCTATTCATGTAGCAAGGGCGTTTTTGTATCGTCCTTTTTTAACCCTTTGAGAAAAATCAATCAAAGCGGTAGTGTAGCGGATACAATAGGTACCTACCTAATACATACTTGTTTCTCTTGTTCCTTTAACCTTCACATTTCCACCTTCAATCTTTTCTCGAAAAACGCCAAAACCGTCTGAATACCTACGGGAAAAGGCAAAGAAAAATAAGTCAATATTTTCTCGATTTCCAAGAGTACGGTAATAAAAAAATATTATTATTTTTATGTTCAATCCTCTCCTACTCTTTACCCGTCAACTTTTACTCATTTATTTACTCTTTTTTTCATTCGTGTTGCATAAATTAACATACCTAGTGATAAAAGAAAATAATAGCACCTTGTATTATGGACATCCCAAATTATCAAGTATCAACATATGTATTATTATGGAATAGGTATTTTAATTAATTCTTGGAAATTGCAATTGGAATTAATGCAATAATTGAAATGACCGGAAAAAAAAATCATATTACTGGTTACAAATCCAATGTCCCAGCCAACTGCAATCAGACTAAAACTGTTGTTGTTTGTTGTATGTGATAATTGCAAGATTATCTTACCTGTGCTGAGGATCTTCAATGAAAGGTTCACTGAGAAGTTTGTTGGAGTTCTGTTATTCAGCATGGCAAGCAAGCGCGTTACCACTGGACCAACCGTGCCCCCTTTAGTTTTTTAGTTTTCGCGGATGCCTTTTTTGACCGAGTTATACCTACAGATTACTAAAACACCTAGTTTAGTTACCAACAAATCTACCTATTGAGAGAAAAGAAGATAACAAAGCCATAGCTACCTAACCTATCGGATTGTTATTTTAGTTCGTTGACAAATGGTTTTTCTTACGTCGCCGATTGTTGGTTAACATTAAAATATACCTACTTTACCTACAGGTAAGTTGTTATTGTTGTTTTTGCCCCTCAAAGAAGTTCAAGGCCAGCCTAGTTAGCTTAGTTGGTAGTGCGTCTGCCTTGTAAGCGCTAGGCCGCGGGTTCGATTCCTGCCCGGGGCGAATCCTGATGGGATAATGTTCGTTCTCGGAACGGCTGGCTTTCTCCTATCCTGTCTTCCTTCTCTCTTCGACTTCATAGAGAAGGGAAGAGGAAAAAAAAGTGACCATCAAAAATTTTGACGAATACATTACTTTCCCTGATATAGGATTATAGGCTAAGGAAAGTAAAAAAGTGGGTCATTTTGGTAGTCTTGGGTAAATTAGGAACTGCTGGTTCCGGGACTTTCGGGGCCCCTTGTGGGGCTCGGTGCAAAAATAGGGCCGGATGAACCACCTCTGGGACCGATCCTGTAATTATCTCAAGATCATAAAGAGGGGGTAGGGGTGGCCTGGCCTCAAGTAATAAAATTTTGCCTCATGTCATACGAAGAGTATGTCATACATTATTATTCATTGTTGAGGGCTATAAAAACTACCTAAATTATTACCTATAGGACACCACCGTATCGGTGTTAGTCATACAGAGGTTCCGGGTTCGATCCCCGTCATAAAAAAGTGCCCTCGTGTTGTGATTCAAATATTCATTGGGTTAGTTTTGTGCTTGACAATCTTGACCCAGCTAGGAGTATTGAGTCTCTTCTTGCTTATCTGATGAACGACATACTACGGGGTCGACAACGAACATGTGACAACGGACGAAATAAAGTCGTTTAATGGATAACATCTTTATGGAAATAATTTTTGAAGCACTATTACCAGGCCGATAAATTACCTAATTTGAATGTTGGCACACAATAATGCAGCCCGGATGACAAAAAAAAACTCGTCTGGTCAATCTCCTTCGGGAACACTCTGTATAATTTAGCACAGGTGTACCTATAATGATAATAACTAGGTAGCTCCCGGAGCTCTAGGTAGGTATACTTTACTCCACTAATAATAATAAATTTAGCAATACAATTTGGCGTGGGACCAAATCCCCTACTTGTTATTCAAGTATTCCAGGTTATCCAGATTTATAAGAATAGAATGAGAAAAGAAAAAAATAAAATTCGTGTGTCTCTCTCTCTATCTCCCTGGACCAAAGTCAAAATGTATTTTCGCTAGGTTGGAAATAAATTTTTGTTCTAATTATTGTTTGAGATTTGGGTACCTCAATGCAGTTCATTTGAAAATAAACCGCGTCAAGGTATTATCAAGGTAAAAATAACATAAATCCCACTTCCTAGCTAAGCTAATACGAGTAGGTACGAAAATTTTCTTCAAAGTGTGATGCTTGCAAATTTTGGAGTGTGTTTTGTTTCAATTGTTCTATTTCATATCGGTCACCGATTATAGTTGCAATTTATAAATGCATGATTTATAGAGTGATTTACTTGTGCGAAAAAAAATCTCCGTCTCTCTGAGTTCCGCTTTACCTGAGCATAATACATGTAGGTACATATAGGTGCGTGCATACCTATTACACATCCAATGAGCGTGTTATAATCTAAAATGTTTTTATTTTTTCTTTTCCTAAACAAAAATGAATTAGGTATCTCTACATGTTAAGTATGTACGTTAGAACTTTGACATTGGTACCTAGCTATTGGGCTATTCATGTAGCAAGGGCGTTTTTGTATCGTCCTTTTTTAACCCTTTGGGAAAAATCAATCGAAGCGGTAGTGTGGCGGATACAATAGGTACCTACCTAATACATACTTGTTTCTCTTGTTCCTTTAACCTTCATATTTCCACCTTCAGTCAATCTTTTCTCGAAAAACGCCAAAACCGTCTGAATACGGGAAAAGGCAAAGAAAAAGAAGTCAATATTTTCTCGATTTCCAAGAGGGGAATAAAAATATTATTATTATTATTATTATTATTATTATTATTATTATTATTATTATTATTATTATTATTATTATTATTATTATTATTATTATTATTATTATTATTATTATTATTATTATTATTATTATTATTATTATTATTATTATTATTATTATTATTATTATTATTATTATTATTATTATTATTATTATTATTATTATTATTATTATTATTATTATTATTATTATTATTATTATTATTATTATTATTATTATTATTATTATTATTATTATTATTATTATTATTATTATTATTATTATGTTCAATCCTCTCCTACTCTTTATCCGTCAACTAGTCCATCATCATTGTCTCACTTCATCCTTCACCTCTTTGTTCACAGTCCGTTCCTCTCAATCGACCATGGACCCTCAATTGGACGGCAGTCAGCAATTCTGTCTCCGATGGCATAACTACCAGACCTCCCTACTAGCGACGCTGCCACAACTGTTAGACGGGGAAGATTTGACAGACGTTACTCTGAGCGCGGGCGGACGACACATGAAGGCACACAAAGTGGTCCTGTCCGCGTGCAGTCATTATTTCAAACAACTGTTCAAAGTAAGTAGGAGCTCTGCTGAGATAATATCCTGAGCTAGAAGTTAGGACCCTCCCCTGTGGTCCTAATTGACCGCAAGAGCTCTTTCAAGTGACTATTTTGGTTGTTGTTGTTGTAGCGGCTTCAGCTGTAGCCGAATGGTGATGGCAAGATAAAATATCTCTTCTATCAGCCATACACCAGGGTGATGGTCTCTACGCAAGTTTAATTGACTCGTCCTGAATCTCAGTCAACCATCGTGAGAACTTGTGCTTGTTCTTTAAAATAAGAGAGAACCCTTTGAAGAACTACCAGCTAGCTAGACTGGTTAGGGTTAGCTGTTCTCCTCCCTGTTTATAGTCCCATAGCTAGACACTAGTCTACTATCTGTTTAACGTCCCCTAGCCATTTTGGTTATCACCTGCTGCTGGCTTTTCCGGCCCAACTCAGGCTGGGTGAGGTTAATGTGAGGAGACGGCTAGCTTGTCGCCGTATGGGTGTTATTCTCTGAAGATTAAAATTTCCATGGGACTGAGTTCTGAAGATTGTAGACTAAAATTTTCGAAAATTTCGCCTGCGGCGTGGTTTACCCCGAATCGGCTTTATGGGACTGCGGCTCCCAAAGTTAAGGCCACCCCTGCCTTATAATTTCCGCAGGAGCTAGACCTGCTAGACGATCTCCAGCATTCTGTAATAATCCTGACATTCTGTAATATGTCCTACGAATTCGTATTTCCAGGAAATAGACGGTTACCAGCATCCTGTGATAATTCTGCCTGGCGTGGAGTTCAATGACCTCTATGCCCTGGTGACATTCATGTACAATGGCGAAGTGAACATCTATCAGCAACAGTTGTCCAGTTTGCTATCCATGGCAGACGCCCTGCACATTAGAGGCCTAGCGGATTTTACTGGGGTAAGTTTGGAAATTGCAAATATCATAGGGATAAGATGGTGTCTGTGATTATCGTGACCTCTGGACACGTCCTGCTGAAAGTTCTGAGGTAGTAGAGCTCCTTGGCCTTGAGGAGGAGTGAACGTTGTCGCAGACGTTAACAACAATTAAGCAGATTTCGGAGGGGTAAAGATATGAGAGGAGCGGATTTTTCAGGGGTCAAATTTGGCATTTACAGATGAAACAAGAGTAAGTTTGTGTGTTTTCAAGGGCGTATAGTGTACACTTTAGGACTTCCCTTGCTAATGCACGCCACCTACGACTGTCGTATAGAAATTCCTCACTCACGATTCTACCGCATGCGATGGACTAACCATCGCATGCGGTAGAACTCATCGTGACTGGCTCAAGAACCCAACTATCTCGTTACAGCAGGACCCGCACGATTATTCCACCAGCAAACACTACAGCAACCAAAGCAGTCCGTCCACACAAGACACAAACTTCTGCTTTATAGGTTCCTTACACAATCATTAGTAATGCCATTATTTCCAAATAATGATGATGAAAAATCAGAAAATCCGGAATTCTATCATTAGTAATGATATTACTAATGATCATGTAAGGTACCTATTAGGACTTCCCTTGCTAATGCCCGCCACCTACGATTGTCGTATAGAAATTCCCCACTCACGATTCTACCGCATGCGATGGACTAATCGACCATCGCATGCGATAGAACTCATCGTGAGTGGCTCAAGAACCCAACCATCTCGTTACAGCAGGACCCGCACGATTATTCCACCAGCAAACACTACAGCAACCAAAGCAGTCCGTCCACACAAGACACAAACTTCTCCCCAAACTCTGGCCCAGGTCCTGGGAACGGCAAAGTCAAACGACAACGCCTGTCCCATTCCACCAGCAGCACGATCGACTACAACAAACCACTTACCGGTCCAATCGAAACAACCAATTGGCTGGACGGGACCAATGAAGTTCAAGACCTCAGCCGAAAATCTTCGTCGAACGCTTCCAGCAGTCATAGTAGTGACAGCGTCAAGAACGGAACCAGTATAGACTGTTTGCAAAATGTGTGACAACCAATTGGCTGGACGGGACCAATGAAGTTCAAGACCTTAGCCGAAAATCTTCGTCGAACGCTTCCAGCAGTCATAGTAGTGACAGCGTCAAGAACGGAACCAGTATAGACTGTTTGCAAAATGTGTGCAAGAATCTCAGCGCCACCGCCTCTACCTCGACGAGACCTACCGGGTCACCCGAAACTAGTGGGACATCAGGTGAGAATTACTCTTCTTTCTTGAAACGGAGTGGAGAGATCTTTTTTGGCCAGATTCTCAACTGAGGCAACTTCTAGCGTGTTTTGATTTTGAGGTAGGTACTCTCAGTCCGTATAACAATCATCACATTAGGTACGTGCTACGTAGCATTACCATTGGATCTTCTAACTCAGGGATTTCCAAATTCCACCTTGGCAGGTACTTCGCTACCTTGGCAGGTACTTCGCGGGCCGCAGGAGGCCCGTATCCAGGATTTTCTTGAGGGCATCGAGGGTGGATGCTCCATTTTCGGAGCCGCGGGCCGCTAATTGGAAATCGCTGTTCTAACTTCTACACATCTGATTAATTCATACTTGAGTTCTTCTCCACTTTTCTTCAAATTCCCATCAACTCATGATGAACTTCAATTACAAACGTTCAACTCTCCACTTCCTCATTTCAGTTTCAGACCACTGTCTCACATCTCCCCTCTCCAGCTCAATACCGGGCAGTAGCAAAACCAAAGCTTCCGGAAGCGGCACCACTGGAGGGTCATCCAATCATTCGAAACTCTTTGCCACTTGCTTTGTCTGCGGAAAACAGCTGTCCAATCAGTACAACTTACGTGTGCACATGGAAACCCATCAGAACGCTTTCTACGCGTGCTCCTCCTGTAGTCACGTGTCTAGGTCACGTGATGCGCTCCGCAAGCACGTGTCGTATCGGCACCCACATATATATTTTCAGCTGCGCCTGTACAGTTTCCATGAGTTTCTTCACGCTCACATTGCTTTCTCTATTCTGCGCGCGCACCAAATCCGCCATTGCTTCCTCATAGCGTTTCATCACCACGTAGCACGACGCCCTCCTATAGAGAGCTTTCACATTGGTGTCGTCCACGCTCAATGCTTTCCCGCACAACTCGATAGCGTACGCGGGGTTGTTGAATTTTATCTGACACATAGCCATGTTGTTACACACTGTAGCGTAGAGTTCACACGCATGCGCCGTGGTTTTGTCATTCATGAAGATCAAATACTGTACGCTCGCTTTGAATCGCCGGAAGGCCGCCTCGTATTTCCCTTGTTTGAACAGCGCACTCCCAGTCTCCTTGTGTAGCGTTGCCCGTGATAGTTTATCCTCATCCGTCATCTCGTGAACGGATGGCGTTCGTGTGATTTCGGCTAGCTTGAATTCAACATCGGCACATTTCGTGGCTAAGGTTCCCGTGTCGCCTAGCCTCGTGTTGAGTAGAAGTTTGACGAAATCTCGATCCAAGCTGGTATGCACTTGTTCTAAATCTAAGCTGATCTCGCCTTCACTCTGTAGGTAGTCAGTGTCCAATGGCTCACTATCGTGCTTGGTCAGTTTGCTGATGACTATTCTGCATGTAGAGTTCACTGTTGGGGTTAGTTTGTTCACGGTTTTCTTCAGGGAAACCATTTTTTATCTCTACTAATTGGTTACTTTGAGAATACAATTTAAATACTACGCCAAGTAGTGAAAAAGAGGTCATTCACACTTACATACACTAAACAAATTGATTAAAAACTAAAAAAATAAAATAAAATAAACTTCAGTCCTTTTTTATCCACATAGGATAAGTAGCCCAAAAGAAAGCCACTTTATAACATCACCGTTTTCAATTCGTCCTTGGTCCTAGATTTGTTTTTCAATTTGCAAATTCTTTCAGATTCCTTCTCAGATACTACCAACTTGTATTCACGAGGGTTCCGAATTCAATCGTCCGTCAATCCGTCTTGAGGTTCAATGGTACTTCTATCACTAGGAATCTTCACAAATCCAGGGTTTTTGATTTTAATATTCTGGATCGGTTTTCTTCCGGCGGACTGGAAAATCAAATCAAATAGAATGTTTGCGTTTGAATCAGGAAATTCAAGTGGACACACATACGGGCACAAGAGGCAGATAATGTTCATGTCCCAAATTGTCACAATTCTAAATTAGCTCGACACACATTTCCTTGGACGATAACGTCAAGCGTTTACACTATAACTTTATTTCTAACGATTCGTCTATAAATACATGATTCTCGAAAAATGAACGGCAAAAATCGACGTTTAACTTTATCTGTTAAGTTGTTCAAGAAACCTACTTGTTGGGTATAAGATTAGGTAAAAATAAAGAAAGAATTAAAATACATAAAATAAATATTTTATTTTTTACGAATTTTTATATCTAAATAAATATTAATAATTAAAAGTTCAAACATCATTCTACGATTTTTAGCTAAATCCCCTTTAAGGATGAGCTATCTCTTTTATTTTTAAACACGGAGGAAACAAAAGAGAGGTACATAAAACTATTCCATTTTAAGGTAAAATGAGAATAATTATTTCTTACTTCTGTTTTACGAAGGAAAAGAGAGCAAGTAATATTTTGTTAGTCAAAGGATCTACATAATCATACTAGAAGGAGATGACATATTTTGTTGTTTGACTTCTGGTCTGGGTATCTGCCGATTTTGCATACTTTACAGTAATTCGAGGGAAAAAAAACTTACCCTCTTGTTTACACTTTATAGACACATTTGAAATGAATTTTGAACTTTATTCAGTCTCTGCAAGCATGCTTATACTCGTATCATGCTCAGAAGACAACATCCATTTCAACTTGAGATTATAAACCCGGGCATTACTCTTTCCTAAACCATTTTACTATTTACTGAAATCGGTGGGACTGAAATCGCTTTGTATCGATCTCAAATTTGACTGTGGGAGGAATTAGTGCGAATTCAACTCAGGTTTAATTGAAACGGTTTTGACAATGCAAAACTAAAGGAATAATAAGTACATACTAGGAAACTCTACTACCTCAGAACTTTCAGCAGGACGTGTCCAGAGATCACGATAATCACAGACACCATCTTATCCCTATGATATTTGCAATTTCCAAACTTACCCCAGTAAAATCCGCTAGGCCTCTAATGTGCAGCACGATCATAGGGTTAAAGAAATTACTTTGCATTTTTGATTTGCCTATAAATAATAAATGTGTGAAGTTGGTATGGCATGACAAACATGTACCCCAGGTGTTGATCGTATACCCAGTACTTCCCTTGCCTAGGGGCTAAACGTAGAGAGAAACCACTATCACGTCACGTGAGGGCAGTGTGGCTATCATGAACGAAATTACCTACAATATTATTGGAAAACTTTAAACTACATCTTTCTGACTCCCCATGAGCTCACGTGACGTGATAGTGTGTTTATACCTTAACTACAAGGAACTATGTCATGTCATTCGCGGTAATGGCAAAGAGGGCAATATGTCACGGAGTAGCTTAATCACTGTCAGAGGGTGATGTCATTTTGACCTTGCATCAGTTCATCACTAACTCGATGATGGAAATCAGCAGAGTTAATATGACGTATGAGGGGGCGCGTCTTATTCGCAAAACAAATCCGGTTTTAAGAAAGCTCGCTAACTACGTACTTTTCTTTTTAAAACGTAATTTTCTTTCTAAAATTTTTAAAGCCTACACAAATCGGGTATACTTACTTTCTCAACATGTCTCTTACTGTTAAGTTCGGGAAACCTACATACCTTAACTGCAAGGAACTATGTCATGCATTCGCGGTAATGGCAAAGAGGGCAATATGTCACGGAGTAGCTTAATCACTGTCAGAGGGTGATGTCATTTTGACCATGCATCAGTTCATCACTAACTTGATGATGGAAATCAGCAGAGTTAATATGACGTATGAGAGGGCGCGTTTTATTTGCAAAACAAATCCGGTTTTAAGGGAGCTCGCTAACTACGTACTTTTCTTTTTTTAAAACGTACTTTTCTTTCTAAAATTTTTAAAGCCTACACAAATCGGGTATACTTACTTTCTCAACATGTCTCTTACTGTTAAGTTCGGGAAACCTACTTTTACCTTGAAAAGAAGAACACCAGTAACTTATACTCTTCACTAGTGTTCTTTTTTTTTTTTTTTTCAAGATTAATCTTCACAAAGTCACGTCAGAATCTATCAGTACTTTTAGCTCTTGACGGAAATAAAACGCTTCCTAAACTATCCACTCTTCACTAGTGTTCTTTTTTCAAGATTAATCTTCACAAAGTCACGTCAGAATCTATCAGTACTTTTAGCTCTTGACGGAAATAAAACGCTTCCTAAACTATCGGGGAAAGAACACAACACGGGGGGGAATAACAAAATCGGACAGTCTTCAGCAAAAGCTGCTCCGATAACGATGAGGGCCCGATTTCTAAAATAAAATCGGAACTCCTTGCTAAAGGAACTGTCAGCTAAAGCCGTGTTCGATTATGTGACTTTTTTTTATAGTCAACATGGCTGATCCAAAGAGATTCCGCGTTGGACGTCCAAACTTACTGCCATAGGCCACTTAGGTATTTTCTGAAATTTTCAATGGTTATTTGAAAGAGGGCCTCTGAGTGAAATTTTGCTAATGAAAAAATTCCAAGAATTAAAGAGTCTGCCTTTGATGTTAAGAGAGATGTTTAAAATACATGGGTTTCTGTGGGTAATCACAATGGAATATGTTTCGGCAGAAAGGGTGTTGAAGATGAAAATTCATATCTCTTTGGTTCAGCCATGTTGAATCTAAAAAAAGTCACATCGAATACGGCTTAACGTGCTACGTGACGGTCCGGTCACGGCGATATATGTGGGTGCCGATACGACACGTGCTTGCTTTCGGACGATAAGACCATAGCAGTTACAGTTCCCTCTGTCAAACCTCTTTAAAAAAGTTCAGGTTTAGATGGAGGGAACTGTGACAACGGACGACTTATCGTCCAGAAATCGAATAGATAAAGACGGGACAGGAGAAAGCCGGCCATTCCGAGAACGAACCTTATTCGATAAGGATAAAATCCGCCCCGGGCGGGAATCGAACCCGCGACCTAGGCAGACGCGTTACCGTCCATGCTGACTAGGCTGACCAAAACGATGAATTGACATTAGTGACCCTAAAGTAATTAGTAAAGTAACCATGAACCAGTAACCCAAAGTAGGCCATGTCATGACCTTAACGAAAAGAACTTCCAAAAAGTTAGGCGATTACAATTATTTATCTCTCCTGTTTTACACTATAGGCGTAGTTAGGTATATACTTTTGGTTGGGTACCAGACCTAGTAAGTACATATTTACATAACTAGGTACCTACATATAATTACGCCTACCTATATAAAAGGTAAAAGGAAAGGTTCTAAGGGTGTATGTATCTAGGTACTCAGCATTCAAAACGTATTTGAAAATCGACTGATATCTCGAGTATTTATCTCTCCTGTTTTACACTATAGGCGTAGTTAGGTATACCTACCTATTATACTTTTGGTTGGGTACCAGACTAGTAAGTACATATTTACATAACTAGGTACCTACATATAATTACGCCTACCTATAAAAGGTAAAAGGAAAGGTTCTAAGGGTGTATGTATCTAGGTACTCAGCATTCAAAACGTATTTGAAAATCGACTGATATCTCGAACATGCTTTAAAAAAAAAAAAAAAAAAAAAAAAACATTTTGTCTGAAAAGTAAGATGACCTAATATGAAAGTGAGAAGTTGAGCATCACCTACCTACTGGTAGAATCAAAAGCAGAATCAACAGCTTAAACCTACTGGTAGAATCAAAAGCAAAATCAACAGCTTAAGTCCCAACGAAAGCGATTCTAAATTTTGGCCAAGACAACCAAAATCTACTCGAAGGACCAGAACATTAATTCAATACAGCAGATCCAAAGTGTCCATTTATTTCCTCATAAAGTTTTCGAAAAATCACCAGAGACTAGAACTTAGCCAATTAGAACCACAGCGGCGATTCAGATAAAACAACCACAGCGCCGATTAAGATACAAATATGTCGAAATCCAAACCAATCACCTACCTACTGGTAGAATCAAAAGCAGAATCAACAGCTTAAGTCCCAACGAAAGCGATTCTAAATTTTGGCCAAGACCACCAAAATCTACTCGAAGGACCAGAACATTAATTCAATACAGCAGATCCACAAAGTGTCCATTTATTTCCTCATAAAATTTTCGAAAAATCACCAGAGATCAGAACTTAGCCAATTAGAACCACAGCGGCGATTCAGATAAAACAACCACAGCGCCGATTAAGATACAAATATGTCGAAATCCAAACCACCATTCAATCCACTCGACGCGAAATCCATTGACTTCGAGCAGTTAGAGGACTTTGGCACCTCCAAGGACGAAAGTTCCTCGGAAGAAGACGAAGAAGAACATGAAGTTGAAGACACATCCATCGACCTTGCCGAGGATGAGGCACTCGATGAAATGGACGAGAGAGGGAGGAAGAGAGTCGGTTTTGCAGACGAGACGAAGTCAAAGCTCGACGAACTAAAAGTTCCGGACAAGGACCTGCAGATTCTACGACAGAAGAAGAAGAAACGCGTCAAACCAAAGCGGACCGTGTTGAATACGTACCGCATCTGGTCCGTACATCCGTTTGACGCGTCTATCGTAGAGGCGCTCGTCAAGAAAGTGTTCAGTTTGTATCTGAAAGAGGAGCGGCCTTATCCGCGCTTACCGAGGAAGGCGTACAAGAAAGCGCTACAGGTATGGGGAAACCTAGCCCCGAAGAAGAACATGAAGTTGAGGACACATCCATCGACCTTGCCGAGGATGAGGCACTCGATGAAATGGACGATAGAGGGGGGAAGAGAGTCGGTTTTGCAGACGAAACGAAGTCAAAGCTCGACGAACTCAAAGTTCCGGACAAGGACCTGCAGATTCTGCGACAGAAGAAGAAGAAACGCGTCAAACCAAAGCGGACCGTGTTGAATACGTACCGCATCTGGTCCGTACATCCGTTTGACGCGTCTATCGTAGAGGCGCTCGTCAAGAAAGTGTTCAGTTTGTATCTGAAAGAGGAGCGGCCTTATCCGCGCTTACCGAGGAAGGCGTACAAGAAAGCGCTACAGGTATGGGGCCACCTAGCCTAGTTGAGGGTTCGTGTATCCCATGGGGCCGGAAAAGGAGTTTTTTAAAACGTTTGATAGAGGGAACTGTAACTGCTAAGGTCTTATCGTCCCGAAATCTAAGAGAGAAGGAAGACAGGATAGGAGAAAGCGAGCCGTTCCGAGAACGAACATTATCCGCTCAGGATAAAATCCGCCCCCCGAGAGGGTATCGAACCCGGGGGGCACGACATCGTGATTAATGACTAGACGAGAAATAGTCATACCTCGTCTCGTCTGGCGTGCATCACCTGTGTCTTACCGATACGCCCTTAACTAATTCAAATAAACGCCTACAGGTGAGCACGAAAATTCGTGACGCCATCAAGAAGCTCAAGTTCGAACGATTCAAAACGGTGGTTCTGGTGGATCTGATTGAAAAACCGGAGGTTAGCGAGACGGACCACTTTCACACGACTCCGAGTTATGTGTCGGGCTATCGGACCATCAACGATATTAAGCAGGACAGGATCGTGCCTGCCATATGGGAGAATAAGTACTTTGTGTGCTCGTGTATTGTGTTCGGCTTTTATGTTGAGTAGAAGATTTGATTGATTGATTAGTTGAATTGACAATAGTATAAAATACGGAACCTCCCTAAGACTAAAGAACCTTCTGGAAGGATCACAGAACCTTCTGGGAGGACTACAGAACCTCCCGGAGATCACAGAGCCTTCTGGAAAGTGTTTCAAGGAGGTTTAGGTTTAGGAGATGAATGCAGTTTTAGAGACGGTTCCAAGGAGATTTAGGCTAAAAACAGTGTGGAGCGAAGACCATATAGCATAGAGGCATTAGATAGAGCATCGGGCAGGTAGATTGAAGCGACGCTCCGAAGCGACGAATTCAAATTTACTAGCGTGGACTCGCGCTAAGTTAGCGCTAACCGCAGCCTCAAGGCGTAGAAGAGGTTTAAAAGTTTTAAAGACGATTCAGTTTTTCCTTGTTAATAAAGTTTCCAGCATTCTTAGAACTTATCAGGGTAATTAGGTATGAACATTAAGCACCTAATCTAATACAAACATTGTACCGTCATCTGAGGTGACTTTGCACCTGCCCGGGTGACTTTGCACCAAATCAGTAAAATGTTTTGAATGCTGACTGAATGCTTCTTTAGACAACACGACGCGATTGACTTTGACTTGCAAGCAAAACGTGTCTTCTAAATCCAGCTTTAAGAAGTCCATTAGTAGATTTCATGCCAAGGAAATTCGATCAGATAAAAGTCTTATTTTTACTAATAATTTTACTCTCCCTCCCTTTCTTCCTTCCTTTTCTCTTTCTCTCTCTGTCCTCTCCCCCCTCCCAACCCTCTCTTCCTTACCTGATAGTCGTAGCCAGAGTTGTGGTCGAAGGGAGTGAGGTATGCCCTGTCGGGTCATTGACCTCAGCTTATCAGTCCTGCTGATAACACCCAGGTTGTCCCAGGTGAGTGCTTCGGACTCTTCCTTGCCTGGAGAGTTGGCACTGCTGGAGTTGAACTCCAGATAGGCAACCCACTGGAGTCTGCAAAGTGATGAGTGTCCTTCTTTTTAAGTAATCAAGGTGTTTATATGGCTATAACTGTAAAATATGTTCCCTATAATATGTCAAAATATATAAGACCTTGGTTAGACTGCGGGGGTGAAGGGACTTTTCAGTCCCATCCCAGCAAAATAAACAAGGTATATTCTATTCTAGTTAGATTGGTTGGTAGCGTGTGTGCCTTGTAAGAGCTAGGCCGCGGATTCGATTCCCACCCGGCTTCGATTTTATCCTGAACGGATAAGGTTTGTTTTCGGAACAGCTGGCTTTCTCCTATCCTGTGTTCCTTCTGTAAAGGGACTTTTCAGTCCTATCCCAGCAAAATAAACAAGGTATATTCTATTCTAGTTAGACTGGTTGGTAGCGTGTCTGCCTTGTAAGCGCTAGGCCGCGGGTTCGATTCCCACCCGGCTTCGATTTTATCCTGAACGGATAAGGTTTGTTTTCGGAACAGCTGGCTTTCTCCTATCCTGTGTTCCTTCTTCAACTAGTCCATCATCATTGTCTCACTTCATCCTTCACCTCTTTGTTCACAGTCCGTTCCTCTCAATCGACCATGGACCCTCAATTGGACGGCAGTCAGCAATTCTGTCTCCGATGGCATAACTACCAGACCTCCCTACTAGCGACGCTGCCACAACTGTTAGACGGGGAAGATTTGACAGACGTTACTCTGAGCGCGGGCGGACGACACATGAAGGCACACAAAGTGGTCCTGTCCGCGTGCAGTCATTATTTCAAACAACTGTTCAAAGTAAGTAAGAGCTCTGCTGAGATAACATCCTGAGCTAGAAGTTAGGACCCCCCCTGTGGTCCTAATTGACCGCAAGAGCTCTTTCAAGTGACCATTTTGGTTGTTGTTGTTGTTGTTGGTGTTGTTGTTGTTGTTGTTGTTGTTGTTGTTGTTGTTGTTGTTGTTGTTGTTGTTGTTTTAGCGACTTCAGCTGTAGCCGAATGGTGATGGCAAGATAAAGAAAATATCTCTTCTATCAGCCATACACCAGGGTGATGGTCGTCTCTACGCAAGTTTAATTGGCTCGTCCTGAATCTCAGTCAAGCATCGTGAGAACTTGTGCTTGTTCTTTAAAATAAGAAAGAACCCTTTGAAGAACTACCAGCTAGCTAGACTGGTTAGGGTTAGCTGTTCTCCTCCCTGTTTATAGTCCCATAGCTAGACACTAGTCTACTATCTGTTTAACGTCCCCTAGCCATTTTGGTTATCACCTGCTGCTGGCTTTTCCGGCCCAACTCAGGCTGGGTGAGGTTAATGTGAGGAGACGGCTAGCTTGTCGTCGTATGGGTGTTACTCTCTGAAGATTAAAATTTCCATGGGACTGAATTCTGAAGATTGTAGACTAAAATTTTCAAAAATTTCACCTGCGGCGCGGATCGCCTGAAACAAAGAAATTCTTTAAAAAATCCGTGTTTAGCATTTTTTTCTTCTTCTTTTTCTTTGAATTCTGATAAAGGTAAAAACTTGGTTCACTTACCTGGACTAAGAGCATAGTAGAAGTCAATGCCTTGTTCTTTAGCGGCGGAAATTAGTCCAGTCAAATGTTCTGCTTCTTCCACCGAGTACAGATCTCGCCAATAGGCACGATGCTTGTAGTCATCCTTCGGGGCGTACAGGTAGGAGTCCATGTCCCACTTCTTCAGTCTGAAATAGAGAAGAATAGAATCATTGGCGTGTATCCTAACTCCGGTCAGTTAAGGCCGGTTTTCACTTGTGTATTTCATCATTTCATCCGATTTTTTACTTTTTTTTTCTTTTTTCGAATGCCCTGTAGACAATGTAATTTAAAAGAGAATGGTCCCACTACTCCCTACACAGCTTCACACGATAGGATTTTTTTCTCAACGCCACAAAATGTCCTTGTAGGAATGTAATTAAATGAGAGTGTTCCCACTACGAACGACAAGTCTGAACAGGCCTTTAGGAGCTCCACAGAGACCCCAAATGCCCATAATTTGAAGAATCCTCCTCGTCAATCTATTGACCCCGGGGGCCCCGGCAAAACCTGGCAAAGAGGGCCCCAAAAAATTTATATACCTACGCCATTGAATAGAACATATCTTATCTATCCTGCTAGAATGAAAACCAACCTCAGTGGTGTAGTGGTTATCACGGTTGATTTAATCGTGTTAAGCGTACTTTAATGTTCAAGGCTTGTCACAAATGTACTTACTTTACAAATAGATCCTTTCTTTGTTCTGTAGTCCATGGTCTTCCGTAGAATCCTGAAACAGATTCAAATTAAAAGACATTGTACGGACTTTATCTTATCTGGGTAACTATCTAC
The DNA here is from genome assembly GCF_000475195.1 of Diaphorina citri. NCBI lineage: Eukaryota > Metazoa > Arthropoda > Insecta > Hemiptera > Psyllidae > Diaphorina > Diaphorina citri. Next base: position 52,957 of record NW_007378160.1, read on the forward strand.
TTTACTTCCTTTTAGATCTAGAAGAAGTCTCATTTTTGGCGTAGGTATCTACTTACGAACATACCCATACCTATAGGCCTACAGGGTCACCCGAAACTGGTGGGACATCAGGTGAGAATTACTCTTCTTTCTTGAAACGGAGTGGAGAGATCTTTTTTGGCCAGATTCTCAACTGAGGCAACTTCTAGCGTGTTTTGATTTCGAGGTACTCTCAGTCCGTATAATCAATCATCACATTAGGTACGTGCTACGTAGCATTACCATTGGATCTTCTAACTCAGGGATTTCCAAATTCCACGTGTATGCAGGCCATATGCTACCTTGGCAGGTACTTCGCGGGCCGCAGGAGGCCCGTATCCAGGATTTTATTGAAGGCATCGAGGGTGGATGCTCCATTTTCGGAGCCGCGGGCCGCTAATTGAAAATCGCTGTTCTAACTTCTACACATCTGATTAATTCATACTTGAGTTCTTCTCCACTTTTCTTCAAATTCCCGTCAACTCATGATGAACTTCCATTACAAACCTTCAACTCTCCACTTCCTCATTTCAGACCACTGTCTCACATCTCCCCTCTCCAGCTCAATACCGGGCAGTAGCAAAACCAAAGCTTCCGGAAGCGGCACCACTGGAGGGTCATCCAATCATTCAAAACTCTTTGCCACTTGCTTTGTCTGCGGCAAACAGCTGTCCAATCAGTACAACTTACGTGTGCACATGGAAACCCATCAGAATGCTTTCTACGCGTGCTCCTCCTGTAGTCACGTGTCTAGGTCACGTGATGCGCTCCGCAAGCACGTGTCGTATCGGCACCCACATATATCGCCGTGACCGGACCGTCACGTAGCACGTTAAGCCGTATTCGATGTGACTTTTTTTTTAGATTCAACATGGCTGAACCAAAGAGATATGAATTTTCATCTTAAACACCCTTTCTGCCGAAACATATTCCATTGTGATTACCCACAGAAACCCATGTATTTTAAACATCTCTCTTAACATCAAAGGCAGACTCTTTAATTCTTGGAATTTTTTCATTAGCAAAATTTCACTCAGAGGCCCTCTTTCAAATAACCATTGAAAATTTCAGAAAATACCTAAGGGGCCTATGGCAGTAAGTTTGGACGTCCAAAGCGGAATCTCTTAGGTTCTGCCATGTTGACTATAAAAAAGTCACATAATCGAACACGGCTTTAGCTGACAGTTCCTTTAGCAAGGAGTTCCGATTTTATTTTAGAAATCGGGCCCTCATCGTTATCGGAGCAGCTTTTGCTGAAGACTGTCCGATTTTGTTATTCCCCCCCGTGTTGTGTTCTTTCCCCGATAGTTTAGGAAGCGTTTTATTTCCGTCAAGAGCTAAAAGTACTGATAGATTCTGACGTGACTTTGTGAAGATTAATCTTGAAAAAAGAACACTAGTGAAGAGTGTAAGTTACTGGTGTTCTTCTTTTCAAGGTAAAAGTAGGTTTCCCGAACTTAACAGTAAGAGACATGTTGAGAAAGTAAGTATACCCGATTTGTGTAGGCTTTAAAAATTTTAGAAAGAAAATTACGTTTTAAAAAGAAAAGTACGTAGTTAGCGAGCTAAAAGTACCGTAGTTTCAGCGAGCGCGCTCTTCAACTGGAGTTTGATTTGTTTTGCAAATAAAACGCGCCCCTCTCATACGTACGATCATATTAAGACTCTGCTGATTTCATCATCATCAAGCTTAGTGATGAACCTGATGCATGGTCAAAAATGACAATGACATCACCCTCTGACAGTGATGATAAGCTACTCCGTGACATATTTGCCTCTCTGCCATTACGCGCGAATGACATGACATAGGTTCCTTGCAGTTAAGTAATAAACAATGCGAGCTCTAAGGGTTAGGTGGTAGAGAACGCCTAAGTGCGGTTAACCTCGCCTATGGTTGCCTTCCACTCAAGAGTCTCTATTATTAAACACACTATCACGTCACGTGAGCTCATGGGGAGTCAGAAAGATGTAGTTTAAAATTTTCCCAATAATATTTGTAGGTAATTCGTTCATGATAGCCACACTGCCCTCACGGTGACGTGATAGTGTTTCTCTCTACGTTTAGCCCCTAGGCAAGGAAGTACTGGGTATACGATCAACACCTGGGGTACATGTTTGTCATGCCATACCAACTTCACACATTTATTATTTATAGGCAAATCAAAAATGCAAAGTAATTTCTTTAACCCTATGATCGTGCTAACTGTCGAGGCTGTGTCAAACAGAGGGTGAAAATTCCTAGTATGTACTTATTATTCCTTTAGTTTTGCATTGTCAAAACCGTTTCAATTAAACCTGAGTTGAATTCGCACTAATTCCTCCCACAGTCAAATTTGAGATCGATACAAAGCGATTTCAGTCCCACCGATTTCAGTAAATAGTAAAATGGTTTAGGAAAGAGTAATGCCCGGGTTTATAATCTCAAGTTGAAATGGATGTTGTCTTCTGAGCATGATACGAGTATAAGCATGCTTGCAGAGACTGAATAAAGTTCAAAATTCATTTCAAATGTGTCTATAAAGTGTAAACAAGAGGGTAAGTTTTTTTTCCCTCGAATTACTGTAAAGTATGCAAAATCGGCAGATACGATTTCTTTTCGATTAGTGCGATCCAACTTTTATTCCCGTGTAATATAGGATTGTTTTTGTTACCACTTTTTTTTTCGAAGTTACCTTGTTTATTTATTGTTTTTTAGTTCCTAGATCCTGATTAGTTGTTTGTTGAAATTTGAGTAGGTAGGTGAAAATCAAGTGATGAAAAAAGTTTAAATTGAAGCAAATGGGGATGTAGAATCTAAACTGATTCAACGTTTTCCAAATGGGATTCATTCAGGATCCTGAGATTCGAAGTTACCTTGTTTATTTATTGTTTTTTAGTTCCTAGATCCTGATTATCTAGTTGTTTGTTGAAATTTGAGTAGGTAGGTGAAAATCAAGTGACGAAAAAAGTTTAAATTGAAGCAAATGGGGATGTAGAATCTAAACTGATTCAACGTTTTCCAAATGGGATTCATTCAGGATCCTGAGATTAATCCTGAAAGGTTCAATGTTTATTCAAAATTTGAGAATTGTGTCAGAGAGAAAATGAAAATATCATAGGTCTAGAAAAAGTACATGCCCTTTTTATTGCTACTTTTTCAGGAAATATTTACTATAAATACATCAGACCAAAAAGTGAGGTTGGAAAATGACCATTTTCCATTTTCTAATTCACGTTTTTCAGTAGGTAAATAACTCAACGCTGACAACTAGGCAACAATGTTTACAATTGTTATTTCTTTTGTTATACGTATCATGTTTTTGTTGAAAATAAACAACTTTAAAACTAATTTGTTGATGGAATTTTCTTTTGATCAGATCAGTCTTATATTTCGATAACCTATCCTGGTCAGCCGTGTCTCTAGACCCAAATTGTTAATCAGGGAGAAGTGAAATAATTATCATGACAGTAAAACACTAGGGGGAAAAAAAAATCGACCAATTATTATATCAGAAAGTATGTAGTTCAAAACAGATTTACAAAGTCATCGAAATTTCAACTTTGAAAATTTGGCACTGATTTTCAATTCTAGATCGACCCCGGGTTTGGCAGAGCAAACTCTTAATAGGAATAGGAAACAGGAAAAGCTTCGTTCACCCTCAATCTGGAGATAATTCAGCTTGGTAAGATGGTAAGTCCGCGGAATGAGGTACGCTTGAAAACCCATCCAAGTACTATTCACGTTCGACGTTGCTTAACTTTAGTGATCGGACGAGGACGGACGAAAACGTATCCAATTTTACCGGAGCGCACCTCCTCACATATTTTTCTCTTTAAACCACTTTGGTCATTGATTGTGACTTTTAACCCGCGAGAGCGGTACCTCTATTTAGAGTTGCGCGAGGACTGTATGTACCCTGTACCCTTGAGCGCAGTGCTCACATTTGCCTTTTCACGTTTTCCATTTGTTACCGGAACATATTTTTAACCACAGTCCTATACTCGTCATCTTGTATTTTCAGCTGCGCCTGTACAGTTTCCATGAGTTTCTTCACGCTCACATTGCTTTCTCTATTCTGCGCGCGCACCAAATCCGCCATTGCTTCCTCATAGCGTTTCATCACCACGTAGCACGACGCCCTCCTATAGAGAGCTTTCACATTGGTGTCGTCCACGCTCAATGCTTTCCCGCACAACTCGATAGCGTACGCGGGGTTGTTGAATTTTATCTGACACATAGCCATGTTGTTACACACTGTAGCGTAGAGTTCACACGCATGCGCCGTGGTTTTGTCATTCATGAAGATCAAATACTGTACGCTCGCTTTGAATCGCCGGAAGGCCGCCTCGTATTTCCCTTGTTTGAACAGCTCACTCCCAATCTCCTTGTGTAGCGTTGCCCGTGATAGTTTATCCTCATCCGTCATCTCGTGAACGGATGGCGTTCGTGTGATTTCGGCTAGCTTGAATTCAACATCGGCGTTGGGGTTAGTTTGTTCACGGTTTTCTTCAGGGAAACCATTTTTTATCTCTACTAATTGGTTACTTTAAGAATACAATTTAAATACTACGCCAAGTAGTGAAAAAGAGGTCATTCACACTTACATACACTAAACAAATTGATTAAAAACTAAAAAAATAAAATAAAATAAACTTCAGTCCTTTTTTATCCACATAGGATAAGTAGCCCAAAAGAAAGCCACTTTATAACATCACCGTTTTCAATTCGTCCTTGGTCCTAGATTTGTTTTTCAATTTGCAAATTCTTTCAGATTCCTTCTCAGATACTACCAACTTGTATTCACGAGGGTTCCGAATTCAATCGTCCGTCAATCCGTCTTGAGGTTCAATGGTACTTCTATCACTAGGAATCTTCACAAATCCAGGGTTTTTGATTTTAATATTCTGGATCGGTTTTCTTCCGGCGGACTGGAAAATCAAATCAAATAGAATGTTTGCGTTTGAATCAGGAAATTCAAGTGGACACACATACGGGCACAAGAGGCAGATAATGTTCATGTCCCAAATTGTCACAATTCTAAATTAGCTCGACACACATTTCCTTGGACGATAACGTCAAGCGTTTACACTATAACTTTATTTCTAACGATTCGTCTATAAATACATGATTCTCGAAAAATGAACGGCAAAAATCGACGTTTAACTTTATCTGTTAAGTTGTTCAAGAAACCTACTTGTTGGGTATAAGATTAGGTAAAAATAAAGAAAGAATTAAAATACATAAAATAAATATTTTATTTTTTACGAATTTTTATATCTAAATAAATATTAATAATTAAAAGTTCAAACATCATTCTACGATTTTTAGCTAAATCCCCTTTAAGGATGAGCTATCTCTTTTATTTTTAAACACGGAGGAAACAAAAGAGAGGTACATAAAACTATTCCATTTTAAGGTAAAATGAGAATAATTATTTCTTACTTCTGTTTTACGAAGGAAAAGAGAGCAAGTAATATTTTGTTAGTCAAAGGATCTACATAATCATACTAGAAGGAGATGACATATTTTGTTGTTTGACTTCTGGTCTGGGTACAAGTTTCTCTCATTTTATTACAAGAAAGTATAGGGATTTATAACATATGTAATTAGAATTTTTTCTTACATCCTCCGTGACCGAGTGGGATCCACATTCCTTCTGATCCGGAGGTTGCAGGTTCGACTCCTGACCAAATAAAATTTCCAACGATCTTTAGGAAGGAGATGACATATTTTGTTGATTGACTTCTGGTCTGGGTACAAGTTTCTCTCAGTTTATTACAAGAAAGTATAGGGATTTATAACATAATTATGTAATTAGAATTTTTTCTTACAGCCTCCGTGACCGAGTGGGATCCACATTCCTTCTGATCCGGAGGTTGCAGGTTCGACTCCTGACCAAATAAAATTTCCAACGATCTTTTATCTGGTATTATAATCACAAACAGGGTACGTATATTCTACATTTTTTAACAATGTTTGAGTTGTTCGAACTTACTCTTTAGGGTTCAAATACAGAATCCATAGATAGAGATATCTTGATAACAAACAAATCAGTAATTTTTGTACCCAAGGTCAGCATGTAGTTTTGTTAAATGAAAATGAGAGAAAAATGGAAAGAGTTAGATTTTAAAAGTCTAATTTTGTGCATTGGTAGTTGTATTAGGGAGAAAAAGTGAAGGGAAAAAAATGGGTAAAATACTGAAATAAATTAGTGGAACAAAAAAGGGAGTAGCCCAAGGAGTTATTTAATAACTTCAAGTAGGTAGTTCCTGAAAGTCGCTGAAGGAACTTTTCTAAAAAATTAACTTTTTTTTTTCAAATTCCCTTAGGATGAGCGTCTTACATCCCTTTTTTCCAGTGGCGTAGCGTGGTCTAAATTCAAGTGTAGGGCGTGTAGGGCTCATGCACAGGTCTACCAAGTCCCATCACAGTACATGCCAAAAGGCAGACTCTTTAATTCTTGGAATTTTTTCATTAGCAAAATTTCACTCAGAGGCCCTCTTTCAAATAACCATTGAAAATTTCAGAAAATACCTAAGGGGCCTATGGCAGTAAGTTTGGACGTCCAAAGCGGAATCTCTTAGGTTCTGCCATGTTGACTATAAAAAAGTCACATAATCGAACACGGCTTTAGCTGACAGTTCCTTTAGCAAGGAGTTCCGATTTTATTTTAGAAATCGGGCCCTCATCGGGGAACAAAAAAGGGAGTAGCCCAAGGAGTTATTTAAAAACTTCAAGTAGTTCCTGAAAGTCGCTCAAGGAACTTTTCTAAAAAATCAACTTTTTTTTCAAATTCCCTTAGGATGAGCGTCTTACATCCCTTTTTTCAGGGAACAATTTTATGGTAGCTAGAAAGTACTACTAAAATAGATAATGTCATGTTCAAAGGGTGTCCAAAAACTCTAGTTAATGTACACTTGCAATATGGTTAGTTAATTAATTAAGATATCTCAAGTTACCAATTAATTAAGATATCTCAAGACTAAAAAAAAAAAAAAAAAAAAAAAAAAAAAAAAAAAAAAAAAAAAAAAAAAAAAAATACAATTATAAGGCCAAACAAAAGAATTTTTTATTTGCATTAAGAGAGCCATAAGTATGGAGTTTTTTTTTTATTATGAATTCCCAGAGATAACTTTGTGTCCCCTTCTTTCATGAGGTGCGACTTTAAAAATGAGTAGGAATACCTAATTCCTTTCTAACTATAAATTGTTTGAAACTTTCAAGTAGTTCCTATTGCTCTGAGCACTAACCTATGATTCTATGTTATGTCGATGGGATAGTGGTAGAAGAAAGCGAGAAGTCTAGCAGACTTCTTCACTACACTATGGAATAAAAGGTTAAAAAAGTTACATAAAACTTTACTACACAAGGAGAAGGGATGGCACAAATCTAGCTTAGATGACCCAGACGAAAGAATAAGGAAGGTGTACAGTATAAACACTTTAGCTAGTCAATAATTCTTTAGCATCTAATAGAGATGGTGACAAAAACTCTACATATTAGATCTAGCCAAATAGGTAAAAGAGAGTTCTACAAGATTGAAATTAATCTTTCCAAGTTGGGTTCTAGTGTTCTACACGTAAGGAAACGCACAGCTTAAGTTTATTCTATGCTGGACATAGAAGCTATGGGTTATCTCATAACTCCGTGGGGTTTAAATTAATTTTAACAGAACGTAAGAGGAATAATGACTACATGAATTTGGCAGAGAGGGAAAATGGAGATTTTAAACAAAATCGTTTCACATGGTACAAACACATTGCCTCGCGTAGACAACACAATAGAATGAAAGTTAGATATCAGTCTATGAGAGAAATCTGAGCAAACCCAAGCAATGCTTTCTCATCAGCAACCTCGCCTGGTTGTAACGTAGAAGACAGAGGAAATGTAACGGACTTCTTGCGAGGTGTTCCATTGACTACCAGTTCCAGGTTCTGGGAGATAGCCTCTGTGTCTCTAGCATCCACTAGACCTGCACCTACCAACTCTCCAGCAATACCATCTGATGTGTCCTTGCCTATGCAGAACTCAAACCGAATGTCATTGAGTTCCCGTCTTACATTACGCATGCGTAGTATCAAGTTTACCACACGATCCTCTTCTTCTCCTGAACTAACATTACGCATGCGTAGTATCAAGTTTACCACACGATCCTCTTCTTCTCCTGAACTATCTACTTCCTGTAGACAGTTCATTGGTTTCTCTTTCTTCTCATCATCGGAAGACTTGTCTCCTTCATCTTCAGAGCTCCATACCCACTCTCCTGTCACTGTTCTATGAAGACGTCCTGATGCACCTGGATTCTTCTTGGCAGCTTTCTGTATACGTGTTTCAAACGTAGGTCCTACCGACACCAGGGTTTGCTGGATAAACTTTTTGTCTTTTGCTTTCTTGAAGAAAGGATTTTTAAGTAACTCGGATGCCGTCGGTCGCTTGGTTGGATCTTTCTGTAGACAGTCTGATATCATCTTTCGAAATGTTTTCCCATAGGCTTTGTATTGATCTTTCTCTGCTGCACCTGTGTCCAGGGTGGGAGGATCATTCTGTAAGGTAAGCATGAGGACTTTCATGGCAGGATACTTGTGATAGGGTGCCGTGCCTGTTGCCATTTCTATTGCAGTGATGCCAAGTGACCAGATGTCAGCCTTGAAATCATACCCATGATCTTGTTCCATCACTTCAGGTGCCATCCAGCAAGGTGTACCTACAAATGTATGTCTGACCTTCTGTCGTGATAGATCTCGCCCTGTAGCAAGCCAGGCAGACACACCAAAGTCTGCAATCTGAACTGTTCCATCCTCACCAAGCAGTATATTCCCTGCTTTGATATCTCTATGGATCTGACCATTGCTATGGAAATACTCTAAACCTTTGAGTACTTCCCTTAGCACGGTAGCAATTGTTGGCTCATCACACACCCCATGCTTACAGTTGGATATCTTCAACCGATGTTTGATGATATCTAGTAAGGAGCCACCTTCCAATAGACGTAACACAAGCCACAGCTCATCCTTCACCACAAAGCTGGTATGATAGGTGACAACATTTTCATGATGACAGGAACTCATTGCTTGAATTTCTTTCAGCAACTCGTCCATACTTGTGTTCCACTTCTCCAGGTTGATTTTCTTGATGGCACATTTCTCTGCACGTGCCTTACAATAAGCACTATGCACCACGGCTGTAGCACCAAACCCAAATTGATTTTCTTGATGGCACATTTCTCTGCACGTGCCTTACAATAAGCACTATGCACCACGGCTGTAGCACCAAACCCAATCACCTCACGCACCTCATACTGGTCCTCTGTGTTTGGCCATGGCACACTGACACTTGCACTGCTACTGGCAGCCATTATTCTTCCTGGTACATTCTAAAATAATAGAGAACAAAGCTCAATTAAAATACTTGGCTTCCTTCCTCTGGAGTGCACACATGATCTGAAACAAATAAGTATGGCCATGGCACACTGACACTTGCACTGCTACTGGCAGCCATTATTCTTCCTGGCACATTCTAAAATAATAGAGAACAAAGCTCAATTAAAATACTTGGCTTCCTTCCTCTGGAGTGCACACATGATCTGAAACAAATAAGTACACTGATCAAGTGGAAAAAGAAAATTATACTGACCTTTGCTATGAAATCTTAAATGAAATTTGATGTCTCCCCACTGATGCTACAGGTACTTGCTTTCAAATGTTACAAATGACTTCCATCTGAAATCAAACAAATATTCATTTTCATGGTGAGTAAAGAAATGATTTGTCAAAAAAATTATGACCAAGTTATCTCTGAAGATGTTTTAGTGATACCAATATCATCTAATTCTACTCTCTTGCAGATAGAGTTCACAACACGGAAGTTCCATTTCCGAGTAAGATTTTAGAAATTTCTCTCCTTGTTGCTTACTTAATATTTATTTATTTCTTCTCTCTCCCCCTGTCCTTGGCCTCTTTCTTTTCCTTTTTTTCCCTCAAATATTTTTCAAATCAACTTACACTGCAGTTCAGCATATTTATTTTTTGGTTATCTTGTCCACTCTGACATGAAAAGACAGTTATTGTTCTATCAAATCAACTTACACTGCAGTTCAGCATATTTATTTTTTGGTTATCTTGTCCACTCTGACATGAAAAGACAGTTATTGTTCTAGGAATCTGAAATAAGGAAAATAAACAAATTACTTAATCAATTCTGGTAATCATATAGTTATCTCTAAAATTGACTCAAAGTCAGCTGCTTATTTAAGGACCTTTACCTTTCATTTACTCGTAAGTACTTAAGGCTTGTTCACATTTGTCATAAAAAAAAAAGTGTTGGATGTAAGTGAGATCAATCCCATTTACATTACATTGCCTACAAGAACATTTTCCCTAGTACCACTGGTCCTTGCTCATTTGAGAGCTTCTTTTTGTAACAATTTTCTATTGATGTGACTTCTGAACAAGTACCCCATTATGGGCAAGTAACATTAAATTGATCCAGCACAATCAACATGAGTAGATGCAATGAAATAGCATTGTTTTATTCTCAAAATCTCAAACACTACCAATACCCATTGTTTGACAACAAATTGGTGTGTTTAACATAATAAATACTCAGCAACTCATCCATACTTGTGTTCCACTTCTCCAGGTTGATTTTCTTGATGGCACATTTCTCTGCACGTGCCTTACAATAAGCACTATGCACCACGGCACCCAGGGTGAACAGGGTTAACAAATAAGGGTTGTTTTGCAAACAGCTATAGCTTTCTCTCATTGATTTTAGGATAATAAAATCTCTGTTATTACTACTATCAAATCTCTTAAACCGGTGTGAACGACCTGGTATTCCTGTGTTATAAAATGCCTTATTTAAAAAAAAAAAAGAAGAAGAAAAAACTTATGTAGGTAGAGGCTCTTTAAAACTTAACTGAACAAGAAAACTGATTGAGAAATAAAGGTCCTAAGAGTTATAGGTTGGTAGGTACCAAAAGAATCACCCCAAGTAAAAACTATGCAAGGGGAAAAACTCAGATGATATATTCTATTCTCCATTCCTTTCCATTCTAGGTAATGATGATCATGTCATCTCACATGACATGGCTTCCGGAGATCCCATAAAGGTCCTAAGAGTTATAGGTTGGTAGGTACCAAAAGAATCACCCCAAGTAAAATCTATGTAAGGGGAAAAATTCAGATGATATATTCTCCATTCCTTTCCATTCTAGGTAATGATGATCATGTCATCTCACATGACATGGCTTCCGGAGATCCCATCGACTTCTACCTACACGAGCGTCCCGTGTATGGCCTCTCGGTAGACCCCTCTCAGGATGCAATATTCGCTTCGGCCTGTGACGACGGCCGTGTGCTCCTGTTTGATACGCGCTCTCGTGAGGAGGCCACAGAACTAGCAGTGAATAGTGGCCCATTCCATGCGGTTATGTTCAACCCAGTGGAGGCCCGACTGGTGGCAACCGCCAATAGTAAGGATGGCATTGCCCTGTATGATACGAGGAAACCTAAAGAGTGAGTAGACTTGAATATCGAGTTGATTTTCCAATGCTCTCCTTGGTCTTAGTGTGTGCTCATTAGGTCTAAAATTAAAATATCTTCACATCTATCAACCGTGCTTTGAGGTGCACAAACATCGAAAAAATTATCAGGATTCTCAATAATATCATATTCTTGGTTATTATAAGAACAAAGAATTTAGTAAATTCCTCTTGTAATGTAAATATTGTTATTTTATGGCAGTTTTGTTTGTTTAAAAATCACTGATTGTGCAATGTGCATCATGTGTTTTTATGGAACTTTATTTATTATCTCGATTTTTTTTTCTTTTTTTTTTCATTTCGGCCTACAGAGGGCCACGTAATTCTTACTTCTATTCATGTTTTCTCTTCATCCAGTAGATCTTTCTCTCCTCTGACTATTTACTATTGGGTCTGGAGACAACGGTGGTTAGTGGCTTCAGTTTATCAGATGACTTTACAGATTCTCGAAATAGGGGTCTATTGTGTATAAGATCACGGTTGATTTGGGCGTCCGCCAAATCCTTTTTTACTTGATTTGACTACTTAGCATAAGATGACTTATCTCGAATACTATTTTGAAGTTTGATTATTTTCGTATTTCAGAGTTCTCATGCAGTACGGCTCGTGCGAGAGTTGCATGAGCATTCGGTTCAACAAGGCCGGCACCCAGCTACTCGGCCTGCGCCGCCGCCTGCCCCCAGTGTTGTACAACACGCGATCCTCCTCCCCCGTAGCCCAGTTTGATCACGAAGGCTACTACAATTCGTGCACGATGAAGAGCTGCTGCTTTGCCGGCACGCAGGATGAGTATGTGGTGTCGGGGTCGGATGATTTCGTACTCTACATGTGGCGAGTGCCCCGCGATGACATTTATGGTGAGTTGCTTGCGAACATTTCAATAGTTAACTTTCTTTTTCGAGTGTAGCTGGTAATTATCCTTGAAGTACTAATCCTAATGAATTCCACATTATTGAACAGAAATTGCGTAGAATTTAATAGATAAGCGAGAAAAAATTTCGGTCCTTTTTTCGAAATTTTTCATCTATCGCCTATCGCTGTATCGCTCAACTCTCAAATCGCGATCTTGCTCACTTCGAAAAAAGCAAAATGTAAACAAAAGATAAATACATGTTGTGCAACGTTTGAATATAAATTTGAATTTTCCCCCAAATGCAACTTTTATAATTTAGAATTTTTGAAAAGTTTGAAGTAGTCAGATATACAAATGGAAATCAACGTTCAAGATAGGAGAAGGCAGAGTGCCTTTCCTATTGAATACCTGATGAACTAGGGTTGGCTGCGAAAAGGGGTTTTTTTCCAAGTGGTTTGATAGAGGGGACTGTAACTGCTAAGGACGATTAAGTCCTGAAACTGAAGAGGGAAGGAAGACAGTATAAGAGAAAGCCAGCCGTTCCGAGAACGAACCTTATCCGTTCAAGATAAAATCCGCCCTGGGCGGGGATCGAAACCGCGACCTAGCGAATGGAAATCAATTTTATTCAAAAAATATAAATTACTAGATAAGTGAGCAATAAAAACTAAAATATCTGCATAACACAAAATAGTAATTTTTTCTGCCGGCTTTTTTATGCTGTTACATCTGAAACTATGTTCATACAGGGTTGTTCACAACTTTGGTTCTGTCCCCGTAGTTTTGAAAATTTCGCCTTCGGCGCAACAATGTATTTTGTTCATCTATATCTATAATTTCAGAGATCTTTTTTGATTACTGTAAAATACAAACTTCCTTAGCACGAAAAAAAAAATAGTAAGGCAAAAGTATTATACCTTCTTCCGCTTTGGGCCCAGCTCTCCTCCCCTCAATAAAAATTGAAAAAAAAAAAAAAAATAGGATGTAAAAGTAAAAATTAATTTCTACCTACATAGGTAGGTAGATAGGTACCTACATAGGCAGGTACCTACATAGGTAGATACCTACGTAGGTAGTGTTTACTTTCTGAATTGAAAAGAATAGGTACATCAGGGACAAGCATATTACAAAACTTTATTGGTCTGATTAAGAATTTAATTAAGTGAAGTGACACAAATCAAGTATGAGCAATACCTATCTCCTCAATAGTGTCTAGTGACATCTATGTCTGCAGACATGGGAGTTTAGAAGTTTCGATCTTACCTGCCTGATTGTCTTTGTGTGTAGCTGGTAATTATCCTTGAAGTACTAATCCTAATGAATTCGAAGTACGTTCAAGATAGGAGAAGGCAGAGTGCCTTTCCTAATGAATACCTGACGAACTAGTTTCCAAGTGGTTTGATAGAGGGGACTGTAACTGCTATGGTCTTATCGTCCCGAAATCGAAGAGAGAAGGAAGACAGGATAAGAGAAAGCCAGCCGTTCCGATGACGAACTACGGTTGGCTGCGAAAAGGGGTTTTTTTCCAAGTGGTTTGATAGAGGGGACTGTAACTGCTAAGGTCTTAATTGTCCTGAAACTGAAGAGAGAAGGAAGACAGGATAAGAGAAAGCCAGCCGTTCCGAGAACGAACCTTATCCGTTCAAAATAAAATCCGCCCTGGGTGGGGATCGAAACCGCGACCTAGCGCTTTCAAGGCAGACGCGCTACTCTCCAAGCTAACTAGGCTGGCCGGTCTTTCTACTTTCCTTGTTGAACAAACATTCGGTGTGCAAGCCAAGTGTGATACCCACTCGGCCACGGAGGTTGCTCCAAAAGACTAAACTAAATAAATTGGTGCAATATTTGAGATGAACTAAAAAAAAAAAGGTTAGTATTGCACCTCTTTATTTAGTTTAGTCTTTTTGAGCAACCTTCATGGCCGAGTGAGTATCACACTTGGCTTGCACACCGAATATTTTTACATGTCCCGTTATATTTTTCATGAGAATCATCAATTTGATGATTCTCATGAAAAATATAACTGTCCAAATGTATTTTTTTCGTAAAGATCGTCAAAAATAATAAATAACCCGAAAAGGACAAAAAAAATTGACAAAGGAGGAAGGAGGTCAATTTTTTGAACCACCCTGTTTTTGTTTTTATCAAAGAATGCAGAATAGGGGAAAGTGGGGAAAGTTGTAATCGTAAATAATCAGCTGTTTAGTCAGCTGCACAACTGCTGATAGTTGTAGGGCTAGGGAAGACATGTCTTGTATGGAATATGAATATCCATTGAAGTTTTTATAATTTTATTTCATATTTCATGTTTCAGTTTTATTACTTTTATTGTAAAATGGTTGATCAGTTCCACTAGTTATAATGGTTTTATCTCAAGATAACAGTGTGTAATTCCATTATTGAAAACCAAAAAGGTCTAGTTTTTGTGTCATGATAAGGCCAGCAACATGGCAAAGACTTCTTTGAACAGTGTTGATTTTCTCCTCAAGAGAGACTACTTTCCTCGGGAGGCTGTGAGTCAGAAGACAACCCTCTTCAGACGTCTCCAGACCAATAAAACTTATGAACAGAAAGACTTGAAAGCTCACTTTGGTTGTGTGAATGCCATAGATTTTTCCAATGATGGAACACTTATGATATCAGGTAACTCCTACCCTTGGGGTACTTAAATTTTGTCTGTTCTTTGTTTTAATCAATAGATTTTTTTTTTTTTTACAACTGTACATACCTGAAGTGCCAAAAACAAACTAAAAACTAAATTAAAATATTAAGCAAATAGACAAGCATATAAACTCTGAAACTTTATTTTGAGCTAAAAATCAAGCCATTAAATAGCCATTAAACGTATCAATCAATCAACTGTACATATCATGAATAGTCTTGGTTAATATCTACCGCTTCTCCTCTTTGCTGATTATTTTCTCCCCTACAAAATACCTACATAATTTCCATACCAGTCATTTTATTTTCATCTGGAATCATGCACTAGCAAAATAGGTACCTACTTATGTACAACTTTATGAAGTGCCTGAAACTCTGAACAAAAACCATGTTTTCATAAATTAACTTAGTTGGCTAACTTGCTAACTTGAATCATAAAGGTTCTGTTTTTCAGCATCTTTTGCCATTTTTATTGCCAGTTTTTTTTTTTTTTTTTTTTTTTCACATTACTTACTACTTAGCCAGTAGTTCCTATTGCTCTGAGCACTAACCTATGATTCTATGTTATGTAGATGGGATAGTGGTAGAAGAAAGCGAGAAGTCTAGCAGACTTCTTCACTACAGGTTAAAAAAGTTACATAAAACTTTACTACACAAGGAGAAGGGATGGCACAAATCTAGCTTAGATGCCCCAGACGAAAGAACAAGGAAGGTGTACAGCATAAATACTTTAGCTAGTCAATATTGTTAAGCATCTAATAGAGATGGTGACAAAACTCTACATATTAGATCTAGCCAAATAGGTAAAAGAGAGTTCTACAAGATTGAAATTAATCTTTCCAAGTTGGGTTCTAGTGTTCTACACGTAAGGAAACGCACAGCTTAAGTTGATTCTATGCTGGACATAGAAGCTATGGGTTATCTCATAACTCCGTGGGGTTTAAACTAATTTTAACAGAACGTAAGAGGAATAATGACTACATGAATTTGGCAGAGAGGGAAAATGGAGATTTTAAACAAAATCGTTTCACATGGTACAAACACATTGCCTCGCGTAGACAACACAATAGAATGAAAGTTAGATATCAGTCTATGAGAGAAATCTGAGCAAACCCAAGCAATGCTTTCTCATCAGCAACCTCGCCTGGTTGTAACGTAGAAGACGTTTATATTCACAGGACAATGGATCAAATCAGCTCAGCACACTCTGGAGGGTCATCGCTCCATTGTGAATCAAGTGCGATATAACGAACTAGGTACCTACTTAAGTACAACTTTATGAAGTGCCTGAAACTCTGAACCAAAACCATGTTTTCATAAATTAACTTAGTTGACTAACTTGCTAACTTGAATCATAAAGGTTCTGTTTTTCAGCATCTTTTGCCATTTTTATTGCCATTTTTTTTTTTTTTTAAGAAAAATACCTACTTGGCCAGTCATCATGTGACCAAGTTTTTTTTTTTTTTTTTTCACATTACTTACATATTTGATTTATCAGTAAAACCATGACCAATTCCACAAAGGAATTTTTAATTTGACAAGCAAGGATGTGACGAGGAGCTATGGGGCGCGGTAGCCCAGTGGTAACGCGTTAGCTTGCCATGCAGAAGGTCCCGAGTTCGAATCCCACCATCGACAAAAATTTGCACTCGTTTTTCGATTTGTAAATTTTTCAACGAGTTACTTTCTGGTGTTCTCTTGTTGACCCAGCACCTAAATGGGAAGTATAGTGTCTCTTCTCGCCCATCTGATGAGGGACATACTACGGGATGGGAATGCTACGACACAGACCACTTGAGTCTAAAATAGCAGTTTAATTATTCGGTACTTGGATTTCGAGCCCGCTCGGGCCTTTGGAAGTACCGTAGGCGTCATTTTCATGAACTTATTAATTTATTTTACATATTCATTTCAGCTATGGAGTCCATTTCCATTGGAAGGCAAACCGGATGAGGATGAGGAGAAGGAGAAAAACACATCCTCCTTTAGGAAAGTCTACACACATGAGGACTATATTCGACTTATATTACGGAACGGTGAAACGGTGAGTGTGCAAATTATTAAAACAAAGAGACATTTAAGTTTCGACTATTGGTCTGTAAAGGATAACTCTCGAGACTTTGGTTCAGTTTTGAATGAATTTGATCAAAATGTTAAAACACAAAAGGAATCGGCCAATTTTATCGATGCGACACGTAACGACTTCTCCTCAACCCCAAAATTTCAGAGTCTGATATATAGTAAAAGGGAAACATGAAGCTGGAGGGGAGGGGCCTGGGACCCCCACCCCCCTCCCTAAATACAGCCCTGTGTTGTCCTCTAAGAGCTCTTGTTCTTGAGGCTTGAGAGTGGCATAGTAAGATTTCCAATGCATCTTTCCTGAATCCATGGTAACCTTTTCAATTCTAACTTTATTATTCTTCATTTTCTCAGGAGGAGATGACCGTCGTGTGCTCCTGTGGAATGTACAAGAGTGTCTGCACAACACCAAAAACCCCAGCCCAAAATCCATGGAAGCTCAACACAATAGTAATATATTCACCCTGGCATTTGATAGTCAAAATAAAGTCATCTTCTCTGGAGGTATACTAAACAGACCATTTGATTTAGCTTGGGAGCTCTTTGAGATTTCCAAAGGCACCCTGATAACTCTCGAAACTTTGGTTCAGTTTTGAATGAATTTGATCAAAATGTTAAAACACAAAAGGAATCGGCCAATTTTATCGATGCGACACGTAACGATTTATCTAGGGATTCAAATTATAGTAGAGCATCAAACTATACTTACCCAGGATAGCTAGGTCAGTCTAGAATTGAACTTATTCCTATACTATTAAGTATCAGCCGACTAACGTGGCAACTCACCAAATCGCTCTCTCTCGCTTTTTTTTTATACGAGATTTCCTTGAATCTTGATGGCAAAAAGGAACTTTTCATTGCTACACAAGCAAGCTAAATAAAATATTTGTATTAGAGTTATGTACGCCTTGAAACTCTAAACCAGCCCCTCGTAATTTCAAGGGACTTTTCATTGGTACACAGGCAAGCTAAATAAAGTACATATTACTTTCCATTATTTGTATTTGTATTTCCTGCACCTTGAAACTCTTAACCACCCCCTCGTAATCTCTCTTCTCAGTTCATGAACCACGACTACTCGCTGCAATCCACCAACGAGGACCCGCGCATGATGGCCTTCTTCGATTCCCTCGTGCAGCGCGAAATAGAAGGCTGGTCTCCCACCGACGAATCCAGCTCAGACATCGACGGCACCCCTACGCACCGTCCCTACTATGACTACGTCCAGGGAACGCCATCGCCCTCTTCCTCTGAAGAGGAGGAAGAATTGAGAAGCCCCGGGGTAGAATCGTTCCTGAGAAGCCCGATCACAACTGCCACCAGCACGAGTACATCACTTAATAGCACATCCAGTAGTCAGAACAACACCAGTAGCAGTAGTAGCAACAGTATGATACTGTTCCTAACCGATGCTGCATTAGGTAAGTCAAGGATTTACGCACAATGCGTGCATTTAGTATTTACTCTTAGACCACGCATCGATATCTCTCAAATGTGAGACAAAGAATCATCTAGTCAGCTTTAGTTTGAACAGAAATACATCACGTAAAAAAAAAAAAAAAAAATGCCGCTAGCTTCTCATGACCAAACTCCCAACTGGAGTTGACCTGTGGTACCTGAACGAAGTAGTTCGTCCGTATAATACGTAAAAATTTCGATTTTATTTTATTTTTGAAAAATATAAAAATTAATTTTCAAAGTTTTGATATCAGTTATAAATGAGACATACTGATATACAGTATGTCTCAAACATTTTCAAGTGTAGTAAGTGGAGTGGAAGATAGCAATCTTCGACCCAGATTCAACCCATCCAGGAGAAGTGAAGAGAAAAGACCAACCAAAGACCAGGCCATTGTACTGTCAACGACCGAGACGTCCGGCGCATCAAGCATCCCATACTATGCCTTCACTCGTGCAGTTGGAGAGATAGTAGGACCGAAGAACGTTACCCATGCATCCAAGATCCCAGGTTCCAAATTCTGCATATTCCTCAGTAGTGCAGAACTCGCCAAGAAATTCCAAACAGAACACCCCAATATCCAGGTAAACGAAATCCAATTTAACGTTTCACCTTACATTCAAGGGTATTTAAAAAAAAAAAAAAATAGGAGAAAAAAAAAACACCCCCCAAAAAGCCCAAAAATCCCAAAAAAACAAAAAAAAAAAAAAAAAAAAAAAATGCCGCTAGCTTCTCATGACCAAACTCCCAACTGAACAAAACATTCGGTCCAGTTTGGGGCCTGCATTATTCAAAAATGTTGAAAACAAAACGTAACTGTTTAGTTGTTTCGGTCAAAACAATTCGTGATTCATTAAATAAAAAAAACTCGTTATGTGCGCCACTAATCATATTCCCCGGCGTTCACAGAGTCTAGCGACACCAACGGGCTGTCCGAACGCACCCGCTCCATTCTCGAGGACAGCCTCAACTCTCGCCCCGCCGCCCCCGACCCCGCAGATCCCGCTCAGAACCCGATCAAGGCTCTGATCGCCGCCAAACGGGATCGTCTCATGAAGCTCGCGTTTACACCGCCGGACAAGCGGAAAAAGAAACACCTGCGTCGGCTGAGAAGGAAGACGAGAGAGCTGACGAGTGATGAGGCAACTAGTGCGAGTGCTAGTGATGAGGACCCGGCTGCACCTAGCAGGTAGGTAACTTTTTTTGTTATTATTAATTAGACTAACTTTATCATGGAGACTACCGTTTTTATTATTACCTAGCAATGAAACAACCACTACATTAGGCGCATGTGGTCTGTGAACCCAACACCAAATCAAACAATAAAGAGATTTATTAAATCAGGTGTCCCTGGTCTCAGGAAATGGCCACTAAAAAATCGAATCAAATCATGAATTATTTGTGGTAAAGCAGAGGTTTTTCACATTTTTTTGGATACCAAAGCACTACTAAGTGGCTCCTTTGCAAACAATTTCCATATATCAATAATCTTTTTACACTGGTCATAATGCTGCCACTGGTCGCTACTCGATTAAAGTAGCTGATACCCACTCGGCCACGGAGGTTGTCGGAAATGGCCACTCTTTAAGGTTTTTGTGTTTACCCAGCACCTAAATGGGAAGTATTGTGTCTCTTCTCGCCCATCTGATGAGAGGCATACTACGACGCAGACTACATGCGTCTAATGTGACTGGTGTGAAATAAAAACGGCGGTGAAACACTCCTATGCATGGCCTCAGGAAAGGTATAATCTTGGAAAAAAAAAAAAAAAAAAAAAAAAAAAAAAAACATTGCAAATTTTTAAATCTTTTTCAGGGCCCATCGGCCGCGTCGGTACCGCCTGTCAAGCGGTGGCGAAGAGACACGAGATGTCACGAGTGTAAACGAAGCCTCCACCAGTAGTGGCGTGCGACGAAAACGAAAACTATCCGATAAATCCTCGGAAGAACGGAAAGTATCGGAAACGGAAACCCCGGACAGCGGCATAGCGAGCGATACGAAGACCCGGGCGCGCTCCAAACGTTCTACAAGCGGGGTCCGAAGCAAGGCGAGATGCTATCGGAATCTCCTGCGAGTGTCTAGTTCCTCGGATGACGATACAGACTGAATAGATGGAGGACCCTGTAACATTATGAATTTCCATTTATATTTTTAAAATGAAGGGAAGTAATTAATTATTTCCTACATGAATTCAAAATTTTGAAATAAACCTTGTGAATTGTATCAGTTACTGCCCTTCATTTCAAAGATACAGACTGAATCTATTGATGGAGAATTCTGAATTTCCATTTATATTTTTGAAATGAAGGGAAGTAACCTTGTTGTTGTTAACGGCTTGGCTGAAGCTGGGGATTTGATGGTCTCCAGCCAGGTTTAGCTGGCTCGTCCTGAACCACGTGCTTGCATATGCGATCAACCATCATGAGGACTTGAGCTTTTTCTTTTAAAGCCACGTAAACCCTATTTTAAATGCCAGCTAGCTAGGCTGGTTGAGGGAAGTAACCTTGTGAATTGTACCAGTTACTTCCCTTCATTTCAAATATACAGACTGAATTAGGATTTTCCTATTTTGTACTTCTTGTCTTTGTGAATTGTGTTAATTTTGTGATATATTTGACTGGAACAAACAAAAAATGTCTTTTTTGGGTCGATTGTTCGGGGTTTTTACTTTTGCAAATTTTACCTTCGCATTCAATATGTCGGAAACCCTTATTTACAATAGGAATAATTATCCGAATTAGCAGGAGTAAAAATACCGAACAATTATGTTACTTTACTTTTGTAAGAAATTTTCGTCGCGCTCAGTGGCTTGGCTTGCAGGAGGTACCGGGTTCAATTCCCGGCATAGCTAATATTGCTCTAGCAGGCCTATTAAGCTAACAACCTACTAAGTTCCATTTGATTTGTATAGCCTTAACGGGGCTGTTAGGAGTTAAAAAGAAGGTTGGTAAAACTCATCCTTAATGTTTTAGGAAGAGAGAGCCAGCCTAGTTAGCTTAGTTGGTAGTGCGTCTGTCTTGTAAGCGCTAGGCCGCGGGTTCGATTCCCGCCCGGGGCGGATTTTATCCTGATGGGATAATGTTCGTTCTCGGAACGGCTGGCTTTCTCCTATCCTGTCTTCCTTCTCTCTCCGATTTCGGGACGATAAGACCCTAGAGTTACAGTTCCCTCTGTCAAACCTCTTAAAAAAAAAAAAAAAAAAAAAAAATAGAGAAGTGGTCAATGTAATCAAATTAAAATGTTCCTTCTGATATTATGTTGTTTCATAGGTACCACCTCCCTCCCAAATAAATGAGGAGGTTCAACAGACCTAAAGCACCGTTCAAACCGGTGGAAAATTGGTATAATACGTCGGTGAAACCGTCATAATAAATTGGTATATTGGTAATACCGGTATAATTTATTGGCTTGAGATGTAAAGGCAGTGTTTTCCGCCCGCACTAACATCTACTCTTTATATTCACAGGACAATGGATCAAATCAGCTCAGCATACTCTGGAGGGTCATCGCTCCATTGTGAATCAAGTGCGATATAACGAACAAATCTTGTGAAAAGTCAAAGTAGATATATATAAAAAAAAATCTTGATTTCAATTGGTCCCAACAACACTAGAATTTTCCAACTAAACTGCCTTTTTCAAATTCAGATCTTCCCGTTTTCAGGTCGGAAGAAGATAATAGAGGTTAATGAAAGTAAAAATGTTCCTGTACTGGATTTGACTTCACCCTTAAAATGGAAAGTCAGAATAATGCTTTTATTATTGAAAATTCCTTCTTCTTGGATTAGTCAGTTCCTGACAGAGAATCTCAAGAATAATCCCTTTTTTGTTAGAGGAATTCATTTTTGGAAATCATTTCAACGTCCTTTGGATAATTTTTCAACCAATGTAAACCACCGCTGCAAGAACGAATACTGATTTTACACTTTGAATAATTTTCTTCGGCCTGCCGTACATAGGAAGCGTAGTCGCGCAAAGTCAAAACCTGTGGAAATGATACAGAATTACAGACCTCTCACATTCCAGGAGACCCAAGTCGCGCGACCACCCCTCCAGTGTGCTCCAGGCCTTTTTTTTCTAAACAAAGTAATTATGTTAGATGGATGTAAAACCTAAGATTACCAATATACATATTTATTTATTATTGTCAATTTTACTTTACCTGTTGTCTTCTTTTATATTCAACGAACGGAGTGAGTTTTAAATTTTGACCCGCCGATTTTGCCTTTAGTTTGTTTGTTCTACGATAACTTGCAAACAGTTAGTCCGCATTTGGTAAAAATCCACTTTGGACAATTTGGCGAAAATGTTTCAACACAAAGGATACTTCGGCCTTTAGACTGGGTTTTTATCCTGCATGTCTTTGTTTCATTACAACTCCTGAATAGCTGGTTCGGTCTTTTTTTTTTAACGTGTTATGCCAGCCACTGACTGTCTAACAGACCTAAGTCTGTGAGCATGAGTGGTTGACATTAGCTGGCGTCATAATTTAAAATAAAATAAAAATCCCTCGATCCTAGGGGAAAAAATAGAGTAAGAACTTACATGATAGGTACAACAATAATGCAAAGTTTTTTTTTTATTCATTGAAAGAACAAGATTACTGTGAAATCTTTTGACATAGAACATTCCTACCTACATTCTAAAAATCTAAATGGTTTAACGCTAGCATAAATACTGTGAGAACATATTCCTCGGTAATAATCAAGTCCTAACTCCTAACACAGACTTATAAACTCATATACCAAGCTAAAAGGTACTGAGATCCCAACGCAGCGGTCACATGGCATTCAATGTGTTAAATTTGTACACGATTTTCCTGAAGTAACAATAAATTAATAATGAGGTATTTCATTATTTATTAAATAATAATAAAAAAAAACACTGCTAGACCAAGCAAGTTTCCACAAAATACGTACTGTGAACATTCATAGTTCATAGTGTTCATACCAACTCACGAGTCAAAGATTTAAAACAGACAGCGAACTTCTGTGTACTGTTGATCAATCATGCATCTTGAATCTGAAAGCATTGGAATTTGGAATTAACGCGAATGTGGTTCCAAGAAAAGACCAAAGAAAAACTAAATGGCACATCATGGGCTGCTTCAAAAATAACGCTGAGTTTATTATCTATTTTTTTTTTTTTTTTAATCCATACTCCAAGCTAAATAAACTGTGAAAACAATTGGATAGCGAACTTCTGTGTACTGTTGATCAATCATGCATCTTAAATCTGAAAGTACATATTGGAATTTGGAATTAACGCGAATGTGGTTCCAAGAAAAGAACAAAGAAAAACTAAATGGCACATCATGGGCTGGTTCAAAAATAGCGCTGAGTTTGTTATCTATTTCTTTTAAATCCATACTACAAGCTAAATAAACTGTGATAACCTGATAACATTGGTAACCAAAGGAGGTACATAGATGGTAAATTTACTCCAAATATGGTGGAATTAACGCGAATGTGGTTCCAAGAAAAGTACAAAGAAAAACTAAATGGCACATCATGGGCTGCTGCAAAAATAGCGCTGAGTTTGTTATCTATTTCTTTTAAACCCATACTACAAGCTAAATAAACTGTGATAACCTGATAACATTGGTAACCAAAGGAGGTACATAGATGGTAAATTTACTCCAAATAAGGCAACGGCCAAAGGAGGTAGTTGGTAAATTTACGCCACATCCAAGGTAGGTAGTTGGTAAATTTACGCCACATCCAAGGTAGGTAGTTGGTAAATTTACGCCACATCCAAGGGAGGTAGTTGGTAAATGTACGCAACACGCACCGGTTAGTTTACCCATCTTTATCCAATATTTAAACCCAGAGATCTACATATTCCTTTCCTTTAAAGAGTTAAAGAAATAAATCTATGCTCCACTCAAGGTAACAAACAAAAAGCATTACGTACACGCATACGTCCCGTCTCAATCAAAACTCCGTCTTATACATTTGTTGGCGTAGTGGTCAAGACGCTCACCTGGTAAACAGGTGGGTGTGGGTTCGATCCCAGCCGAGGCATTGAATTTTATCCTCATTTATTTGAGAAGTTGACCACATAATAATGGAGCTCTAACCTCGCTCAGTGGTTACCTTTCACTCAAGAGTCTATTATAATTATTTTAGTTGAGACAGGAACGGCACATAAGATGCACGCTGCTAAAGGAGAGCGGGAGCTTGGTTCTTAGTTTACGTCACAACGTCATCTCGATGTTCAAAGTGGTCCATTTCAATGGGTTTGCCAATCCAAGGACCCAAATCCTTGCACGCTTCATGAAACAGTCGGCGTGTTTCCTGTAAGGGAAAGTAAGGGTAAACATTAAACCACGTACACACACACACACACACACACGCGCTATGATTCGTTTGCAGGGTAAAAAAAAAGATGTGTGCTTCACCGCCGTTTTTATTTCGTAGCAATGAAACAACTGCTCCATAAGACTCGTGTTGTCTGTGTCGTAGCATGCCTCTCATCAGATGGATGGGCAAGAAGAGACAATACTTCCCATTTAGATGCTGGGTCAACACAAGGAAGTAACACGTAGAAATATTCGCAATCGAACACAAATTTTTGTCGATGGTGGGCATCGAACCCGGGACCTTCTGCATGGCAAGCAAGCGCGTTACCAATGGGCTAACGCGGTTAGCAAAGTTACCTACCTTGTACTCTGGAGCAGATGCTTTGGCCTCGACATACGAGCAGTATTCCTCGTCAAATCCGGTGCAGGTTGGAACTTTGTTGCTGATCAGATGCAAGAAGGACCGGAAGAAGTGAGCCTTGCACAGTCTAGACTCGAGACCGCAGGTTTGACGCCCGGACTGAGGAATATTCGGATATCAGGCGTATTGTTAGAATCCAGGACTACATCAGGGATAGGGGAGTGTTTACTGTAGAGGTGTATCAGAGCAGCGCATGCTACGTTAGCCTTGGCCTCACGTTTACTCTTACCTGAAACATTCAAAATTTCAGACATACTCATAGTAAGGAGAGTGGAGTGAATCGTTTATAAATAACAAGCTGGGCCCGTCCCTCCGGGAATTTTTTAGCCCGTAGTTTATTCGATCGTGATTAAAGAAAATCAGTACCTATGTACCTACCTAATTTGTTTGATATTCAGTTTATTATTATTCTTGATCTGATTTTTCGATTTTACTTTCATGTAATGATTTAAAATCAAGACTAGAGCCCGTTCCCCCTTCCCTGAAACTATGGAGCCTTCTGGGAGGATATCACTTCAAGTTTTGCTATTTTATATTTAACCATAACTATTCTACTGTACTGTAACTCTCAAACGGTTAATCTGATTTTGATTAAAATTGGCATGATAAATGAAGTAGATAAATAAAGATACTATTCCCTACGACCTACACTATCACTGTTGATATGTAGCTTCACTATGATACCAATAAAGATTATAAAGGTATCACTTACTGAGCGATGCAATTGGATTTCTCGACAGGTAGAGTTGAAATGCTGCTGAGGAATATTCGGATATCAGGCGTATTGTTAGAATCCAGGACTACATCAGGGATAGGAGAGTGTTTACTGTAGAGGTGTATCAGAGCAGCGCATGCTACGTTAGCCTTGGCCTCACGTTTACTCTTACCTGAAACATTCAAAATCAATACTCTTCATCAAATCCGGTACTGGTGGGCACTTTGTTGCTGATCAGATGCAAGAAGGACCGGAAGAAGTGAGCCTTGCACAGTCTAGACTCGAGACCGCAGGTTTGACGCCCGGTCATGGCGTTGGTAACTTCGATGCCTTCGTCTAGGAAAGAGAAAAAATTGCTGTTTTATACCCCTTCGTAGGTTCGTAGAAGCTTAACCCATCCTTAAGGACTGTTTGCCCCTACACCTAAGCCTCAGATTGGGCTTTTTGTTTGAGGAGTTAAGCTGTTTTTTTAGAACCCTTAAGTGTGATGTTATAGACCTGTTTTCGACCGATTTTGATGATTTTTTTTCGTGGTTATTAAGAAGAGTCCTGTGGGTGACATAGGCTTCTTAAAATTGTCACATTCCATCCTGTATCATAATGGCGACGCTAGAACCCTTAAGTGTGATGTTATAGACCTGTTTTCGACCGATTTTGATGATTTTTTTCGTGGTTATTAAGAAGAGTCCTGTGGGTGACATAGGCTTCTTAAAATTGTCACATTCCATCCTGTATCATAATGGCGACGCTTCACAGTCATGCCTCTTATGCCGCGCTGATCCCGTACAAAGGACAGGTCCACCACTAGTAAGAATAATCTTCAAAATTTCCAACCCTCCTATCCTTTGGGATAGATGGGCGGTGAGTGCCGTTCTTACGATTTATGAACGGCACACACCGCCCATCTATCCGAGTGAAAAGGGCCATGATAATGAAGGTCCCGTATCAACATTATTGTACCAGTTACTTCCCTTCATTTCAAATATACAGACTGAATTAGGATTTTCCTATTTTGTGCTTCTTGTCTTTGTGAATTGTGTTAATTTTGTGATATATTATTTGACTGGAACAAACAAAAAATGTCTTTTTTTGGGGCGATTGTTCGGGGTTTTTACTTTTGCAAATTTTACCTTCGCATTCAATATGTTGAAAACCCTTATTTACAATAGGAATAATTATCCAAATTAGCAGGAGTAAAAATACCGAACAATTATGTTACTTTACTTTTGTAAGAAATTTTCGTCGCGCTCAGTGGCTTGGCTTGCAGGAGGTACCGGGTTCAATTCCCGGCATAGCTAATATTGCTCTAGCAGGCCTATTAAGCTAACAACCTACTAAGTTCCATTTGATTTGTATAGCCTTAACGGGGCTGTTAGGAGTTAAAAAGAAGGTTGGTAAAACTCATCCTTAATGTTTTAGGAAGAGAGAGCCAGCCTAGTTAGCTTAGTTGGTAGTGCGTCTGTCTTGTAAGCGCTAGGCCGCGGGTTCGATTCCCGCCCGGGGCGGATTTTATCCAGTTGTCTGACGAGTGAAACACCTGGGAGAAATAAGGGACAGTGAGGGTTCAAGTTGAAAAACAAACAGGTTGGGCTTCACATAATCACTTAAAGCTGTGTTATACTGGCAAATTAAGATCCATTCACTATGGACAACACCTAGAAATCTGAAATTTGGTAGGAATATTGCTAATATATTATTAAATAAAAAATAAATACCAACCTCAGTGGTGTAGTGGTTAGCACGGTGGACTCTGGATCTGGAGGTTGGTGGTTCGAGTCCAAGTCAAGTCATTAAATTTAGCGTATCAAGCGAGGAAGGACATTTGCAACAAGCATTTAATGCTCAACACAATTAAAATTCCTTTAAATAAAAAATAAATCA
This sequence comes from Diaphorina citri, assembly GCF_000475195.1. NCBI lineage: Eukaryota > Metazoa > Arthropoda > Insecta > Hemiptera > Psyllidae > Diaphorina > Diaphorina citri. Next base: position 80,866 of record NW_007378160.1, read on the forward strand.
ACTGAATTGAATGTTCTCGATGAGCATTAAGGAGTGCGATAACACTCCGCCCCACCAAATCATTCCTAATATGTTCTACATGAGCAATAAGAAGGGATTTTGCCGAAATCTAAACCATTCTCGAGTTATGATCAATTTTCGATGGCGCAGCACGAGTAATTGTGTTAAGCATAAATGCTCGTCACAAATGTCGTTCCCCGCTTAATGCACTACGCTAAATTTCAAGACTTCACTTGGACTGGAACCACCAACCTCCAGGTACAAAGTCCACCGTGCTAACCACCGCACCACCGAGGTTGGTATCTGCTGGTATTTTATATTTGTCTAAATGCCATATACGAATAACCTATCCATTCACTTACCCTGGCATCCCCACAGGGACTTGGTATCATAGTGAAGCTACATATCAACAGTGATAGTTGTACCTAGGTCGTAGGGAATAGTATCTTTATTTTATCTACTTCATTTATCATGCCAATTTTAATCAAAATCAGATTAACCGTTTGAGAGTTACAGTACAGTAGAATATAGTTATAGTTAAATATAAAATAGCAAAACTTGAAGTGATATCCTCTCAGAAGGCTCCATAGTTTCAGGGAGGTTCTATGTATAATGTAGTTATTATCCTTATACTTACATTAGTCTCTAAAAAGTAAACTGACAGTTAGCTAGGAAGGTAGAGCGTCTGCCTTGTAAGCGCTAGGCTGCGGGATCCATTCCCGTCCGGGGCGTAGTTCAATGTTCGTTCTCGGAACGGCTGACTTTCTCCTATCCTGTCTTGCTTCTCTCTTTAACTTCGGGTACCAAAGTTGTGACATAATAACACAAAGAAACTGCATTTACATTTATTCCATGGGAAGATTTTTATTTCAAAATAAGTCATATAATTTGTTTCTTTATTTTACCTACACTACATTAAAGATGTTCATTTTTCGTGTGGCAGGCGGTGCCCCTCCTACTGAAGATATTGTTAAGCAGAAGATCCCTAGGAAGAATGCCCAGAAGCCGCCAGCAGTCCCCGCTGTCAGCACCAATGCCAGTATCAGTCTTACCGGTACACAGCCCAAGAATTCGGTGACAATCCTACACGAGAGGTACCACAACGAGAAGATTGAATATAGGGAACTGGCCAGGATGGGTCCCGATCATAAGCCTTCGTTCAAAATATCCGTCAAGGTAAGAACCTGCCACTATGGCTTGACAAACATTGGCTTGATGACCAATGAAATGGAAGTGAACTTACTGAAAAGTTAAACCCAAATAATATTTTCCCAATTGCAACTGCTCCATTATCCAAATCCGACAGATAAAATCTAAGAGTTGCCAGCGGCAATGTGGATCACTGAAGTTTAGAAACGTTGCGCGTGGTTAGTGTCCGGATGGGTGACCATCTAGGCAATGGCATTCTTCTGGGTTTTCCCGGCCCCATTCTGGCTGAGTAAGTGTAATGTGAGTAGGCGGGTAGCTTGTCGCCAAATAGAGGGTAAAAACCCGTCATTAAAAACCTTAACGGTAGTGACGTTAAACCTCCATTAACTTTCCTTCCTATAGGATAAGGATAGTAAAAGGAAGAGTCCAAGAAAATAAATTACTTTCCTTCCTATAGGATAAGGAAAGTAAAAAGAAGAACCCAAGAAAATAAGACCTACCATATAATTTATTATACCATATAGGAGTAAATTATGAGATGTTGAAGTCTCCATTAGCAATATTTGTATTTAATTTCGAATCCACAAGCGTATCGCGGTATCAAAGTAAAAGCTAAATTTGCTAACAGCTAACATAATTAAAGATCTAACTCAGTTGAAGATCTTCAAAGCTTTTAAGAATGTTTGTTATTATTGGAGCAGAGAGCATAGCTTATAGAGATATAGAGTAATATAGAGCATGGAGCAGGTAGAGGCAAGCGACAAATTCAGACTGCATAGAGCTGAGAGCGAAAAGATCTATGCTCCTTGCTCTCCGCTCTGTTTTTAACATTCGTAGATTCGTTCAAGCTTAACCCATCTCTTGGGGCAATTGCCTCAAAACCTAAGCTTCAGTGTGGGCTTTTTGTGTATGGAGTTAAGTAATGTTTTTTAGCCTTATAGGCCGTAACTCAACCTATCGCACTACACTCATGTCATGCACTTCTTATTACTATTTTACGAGTAAATTATGAGATGTTGAAGTCTCCATTAGCAATATTTGTATTTAATTTCGAATCCACAAGCGTATCGTGGTCTCAAAGTAAAAGCTAAATTTGCTTACAGCTAACATAATTAAAGATCTAACTCAGTTGAAGATCTTCAAAGCTTTTAGGATTGTTTGTTTTTAATTTCTAATGCCGAAGTGTGCTGTGGTTTAGGTAAAAGCGTGAAGAGAAGATGTTGATGGTTGAAAAGAACTGACTCAGTTGAAGATCTTCAAAGCTTTTAAGAATGTTTGTTTTCAATTTCTAATGCAGAAGCGTGCTGTGGTCTAGGTAAAAGCGTGAAGACTGATAGGTGATGTTAATGGTTGAATACTATTTAAACAACACCTTGAACCTCATTGCCATGAAATGTTTGCGGCAAAGTGTCTGATAAATAGGTTATGGTTGTTGGTCTTGTATTCTCTCTTGTCTTCTGACTTTAGTTTTTAACGAGTGGGACACCGTATGTCCGGTTTGCAATGTTAATAGTGTATCATCTTCCCAAGCAATCAATGCTGAAACACGTATTTATGCTTGGACAGGAAAATACTTCTGAAGATAATTTACTTATACGACATCTTAAACATATTATTTACGTAATTATTGTGCTATTAATATGAGTTATATGAGTCAGTTAGTTAATTATAGACCGTATTAGAAATCCGTTTACTTGTAGAATCGCTCTTAGGATAAGTATCAATTATGTTTATGTCTACTCGTATATTAATCATGGACATTTCAAGACATTCAATTCAATTAATCCCAATTTCACCATTACACACAAATGCTTGACTCATTTTTTTCCCTTTTCTTTTTCAACTAGGAAAAAGGAAAAGGAATGTTTAATTGTGTTAAGCATACTTAAATGCTTGTCACAAATATCGTTCTCCAACTAATTTCAACACTATTTGAGAAAATATCTTGACGGTTCACGGTTGTCGTCTTCCAGGTCAGAGGTCGCGAGTTCATTGGATCGGGCAGTACCAAGCGGATTGCCAAGATGTTGGCCTGTCAGTTTTTTTTTTTCAACTAATTTCAACACTGTATTTGAGAAAATATCTTGACGGTTCACGGTTGTCGTCTTCCAGGTCAGAGGTCGCGAGTTCATAGGATCGGGCAGTACCAAGCGGATTGCCAAGATGTTGGCCTGTCAGGAAGCTCTGCATTTCCTGGAACCCCCTGTATGTCCGCTGCCCCCCTCTTTTGAACTTTTGGACACCCCTATGCTGACCAATGCAGGTAAAGGCCCGTTCCCACTTGTCGTTCGGAGAAAAAAATCGTGTCGTGGGAACACTCTCATTTAAATTACCTACAGGACATTCGGAAAAAAATCGGATGAAACTCACAACAGATGGGAACATCCCTATTGTATATGTTGGAGTAATGTCCAGAGCTAGACATTGATATTAAAACTCATCTAACTAGGCAAGGCAATTTAATTGTATTAGTTGATTTTAAAGTTGAGAATTTGGGATCAAGATTGGCCCATGGTGTCACTTAGACTATTATACATACATAGGTACATTTGTGCCCCCGGGTATTAACAAATATTTTCCGTTCTTACCCAGACGATGACTTTGTTCCACCACCGCAACACCCAATCCCGTCATCATCCCTCACCTCAGACTCACCACGCGGGTCCTCGAACCTCTTTAAAAAAAAATAATAACATATTAGCAATATTCCTACCAAATTTCAGATTTCTAGGTGTTGTCCATAGTGAATGGATCTTAATTTGCCAGTATGACACAGCTTTAAGTGATAATGTGAAGCCCAACCTGTTTGTTTTTCAACTTGAACCTTCACTGTCCCTTATTTCTCCCAGGTGTTTCATTCGTCAGACAACCTGAGGAAGGACTCGGAACCAGATCGACACCCGAACAGATTGTGTCGGGGTCAGCTGAGAACCAAAATAGAAGCAGGAGAAGGCACCATACCTTGCGCCAACTCGGAGTGTTTCATACAGACCTGGGATGGCGTATTGGGAGTAAGTAACTCGACCTTGTTCTGTCTTGGAAGCGCTAGGTCGCGGGTTTAAATCCCGCCCGGGGCGGATTTTATCCTGGACCGATAAGGTTTGTTCTCGGAACGGCTGACTTTCTCCTATCCTATGCTTCATCTCTCTTCGATTTCGACAAAAAAAAACCAGAGTCTTCTTCCTATTTAAATAGGGTCGGCCTTTCTTGTCAGTCTCTTCCAGGCAGCCCTGTTGTGTACCTCGTGTCCTGATAAATTTTTCTCACCCCGGTCTTGATTCACAAAGTCTTCCCACCTTTTCTTCGGTCTACCTCGCCCGTTTCTCCCCCTCACTTCCATTCTCTCGAACTTTTTCCCTATGTAGCTCTCCCTAGTAAAAAAAAAAAAAACTAGAGAAATTTGATGAAGTTTTGTAGAATCAACGACGAGAAAAAGGGGCCCTGAGGAATTCCTTGAAGAAAAGCTGTTCCGAGGTACATACCTATATAATCTTTTTTTTACCTCTCCCCACTTAAAGGGTGACCGTCTGCTCATAATCCTTTTCACTTTAGGGTGATCATCTACCCTTAATAATTAACCCCTCTCTCCTCTCCTCTAGGGTGAACGTCTCCGCACCATGTCCTGTTCCGACAAGCTGATGCGATGGAACGTGCTGGGTCTGCAAGGCTCCCTCATATAAGTAAATTATCTTCAGAAGTATTTTCCTGTCCAACCATAAATACGTGTTTCAGCATTGATTGCTTGGGAAGATGATACACTATTAACATTGCAAACCGGACATACGGTGTTAAAAACTAAAGTCTGGTACATATTATGCTACGATATTTACTTTCCATTATTCATATTTTTCTTGTGAGTTGCGATCAGATTAAACAATACAATGTATAGTTTTGCCCGGTAGGTACACATTGTACAGAAATTTTAAACATTTAAAAAATAAATAATATGTAATAATACAAAATTGTTCAGTCCGAGAGTTAAACTTAAACGGAGTCTTTGTGGTATACTCACTTTGTGGACCTGACCATTATGGCATCAAGAGAAGAGAAGACAAGACCAACACCAACAACCATAACCTATTTATCAGACACTTTGCCGCAAACATTTCATGGCAATGAGGTTTAAGGTGTTGTTTAAATAGTATTCAACCATTAACACCACCTATCAGTCTTCACGCTTTTACCTAGACCACAGCACGCTTCTGCATTAGAAATTGAAAACAAACATTCTTAAAAGCTTTGAAGATAAAAAAGTCTGTCTTGGAAGCGCTAGGTCGCGGGTTTGAATCCCGCCCGGGGCGGATTTTATCCTGGACCGATAAGGTTTGTTCTCGGAACGGCTGACTTTCTCCTATCCTATGCTTCATCTTTCTTCGATTTCGGCAAAAAAACCAGAGTCTCCTTCCTAGCCTTTTCCTATTTAAATAGGGTCGGCGTTTCTTGTCAGTCTCTTCCAGGCAGCCCTGTTGTGTACCTCGTGTCCTGATAAATTTTTCTCACCCATCATCGTTCAATTCAATAATAAAACAACTTTTTTCTCTCATTTCACAGACCCAATTCCGTGCAAGCAGTGTGCAGAGTTCTCCCATCAGTTGAGGGAGAAAGAGGAGCATTGCGAGGCGATGGAGAAGTTGTGTCGAGATCAGGAGGAAGCGTTGAGGAGAAAGGAGCAGGAGTATAGGGAGCTGTGTGAGAGATGTGGGGAGTTGGAATCGAGTGAGCAAACGTATAAGGAGCGATTGGAAAGGTAATTTTGCATGGAATTTTATTTGTTGTTGTTGTTGTTGTTGTTGTTGTAGCGGCTTTAGCCATAGCCGAAAGGTGATGACAAAATAGAGAAAATATCTCCTCTATCAGACATACACCGGGGTGATGGTCTCTAGCCATGTTTCATTGGCTCGTCTTAAACCGCAGTCAACCATCGTGAGGACTTGTTGGTGCAAACTACTGCAGCACTACATGGCCAGAATAGACCCATGTGTGCCTGATCGATGTCCCAGATGCAGTGGATCACCTCACGACGTCCACCACCTGTTCAACTGTCCAGACCTTCCAACCGCGCTACTAGAGACATTATACGCCACAGAGAAAGTAGCCGTTTGCAGGTAGTTGTAGAGGTTTCCACTGGTTCTAATTGACAAACCGGTTTCTCTTTCCGCCCAGGTTACAACAGAACAGCTCCTCCCCCTGCGCCCAGTGTGAGGCATTAGAGTCCGAACTCCAAACCAAAGAGAATACCTACCTCGTACAGATGAAGAAATTGGAGGCCCTGTGTGAAACCAACTATGAGAAATGTTACGAGCTGGAAGCCAGGTTAGTGTTTTTCAAAAGCATAGAACCTAAAATCCACCACCAGCAACATTTGTTTGACATCATCCCTAATCTACCGAGAAAGGCCGTTTTCGACTCATTTTCGACTGCTCACTGGGCATGACTGTTTGGCTGAACATCTCCACCGCTTTGGTCTAAAAACTTCTCCTATTTGTTCCTTATGTTCCTTAAACAGTCCTATGAACTCAGTTCACCTGAACTCCTGTCCTGCCTTGGAAGCCAGCAATGACATTGTAGGTAAATATTGGGAAGCCAGAGGTAAAATGACCTAGTAGGGATAGGAGGGTTGGAAATTTTGAAGATTATTCTTACTAGTGGTGGACCTGTCCTTTGTACGGGATCAGCGCGGCATAAGAGGCATGACTGTGAAGCGTCGCCATTATGATACAGGATGGAATGTGACAATTTTAAGAAGCCTATGTCACCCACAGGACTCTTCTTAATAACCACGAAAAAAATCATCAAAATCGGTCGAAAACAGGTCTATAACATCACACTTAAGGGTTCTAAAAAAAACAGCTTAACTCCTCAAACAAAAAGCCCAATCTGAGGCTTAGGTGTAGGGGCAAACAGTCCTTAAGGATGGGTTAAGCTTCTACGAACCTACGAAGGGGTATAAAACAGCAATTTTTTCTCTTTCCTAGACGAAGGCATCGAAGTTACCAACGCCATGACCGGGCGTCAAACCTGCGGTCTCGAGTCTAGACTGTGCAAGGCTCACTTCTTCCGGTCCTTCTTGCATCTGATCAGCAACAAAGTTCCAACCTGCACCGGATTTGACGAGGAATACTGCTCGTATGTCGAGGCCAAAGCATCTGCTCCAGAGTACAAGGTAGGTAACTTTGCTAACCGCGTTAGCCCATTGGTAACGCGCTTGCTTGCCATGCAGAAGGTCCCGGGTTCGAATCCCACCATCGACAAAAATTTGTGCTCATTTTTCAATTGCAGATATTTCTACGTGTTGCTTTCTGGTATTTTTGTGTTGACCCAGCACCTAAATGGGAAGTATTGTCTCTTCTTGCCCATCTGATGAGAGGCATGCTACGACACAGACAACACGAGTCTTATGGAGCAGTTGTTTCATTGCTGCGAAATGAAAACGGCGGTGAAACACACATCTTTTTTTACCCTGTAAACGAATCATAGTGTGTTTGGTGTGTGTACGTACGTGGTTTAATGTTTACCCTTACTTTCCCTTACAGGAAACACGCCGACTGTTTCATGAAGCGTGCAAGGATTTGGGTCCTTGGATCGGCAAACCCATTGAAATGGACCACTTTGAACACCGAGATGACGTTGTGACGTAAACTAAGAACCAAGCTCCCCCTCTCCTTTAGCAGCGTGCATCTTATGTGCCGTTCCTGTCTCAACTAAAATAATTATAATAATAGTGCTTATTTATACTGCTCGCCTAGAACTGAAAAGTCCCTTTACTCCAGCAGTAGGCTACTACTATTATTGTGGTCAAATTCTCAAATTATATGAGGATAAAATTCCATACCTCGGCTGGGATTGAACCCACGCCCTCCTGTTTACCAGGCGAGCGCCTTGACCACTACACCACCGAGGCAGGTAATAGACTCTTGAGTGAAAGGTAACCACCGAGCGAGGTTACTTAGAGCTCCATTATTATGTGGACAAATTTTGAAATAAATGAGGATAAAATTCCATGCCTCGGCTGGGATCGAACCCACGCCCTCCTGTTTACCAGGTGAGCGTCTTGACCACTACGCCAACAAATGTATACGACGGAGTTTTGATTGAGACGGGACGTATGAGTGTACGTAATGGTTTGTTTGTTACCTTTTAGGGAAAATGACCTAACAGTCAACTCCGAGCATTTGAAAACAACAACAACTGTTTGTTACCTTGAGTGGAGCATAGATTTATTTCTTTAACTCTTTAAAGGAAAGGAATAGATCTCTGGGTTTACGAGTAAATATTGGATAAAGATGGGTAAACTAACCGGTGCGTGTTGCGTACATTTACCAACTACCTGCCTTGGATGTGGCGTAAATTTACCAACTACCTACCTTGGATGTGGCGTAAATTTACCAACCACCTCCTTTGGCCGTTGCCATATTTGGAGTAAATTTACCATCTATGTACCTCCTTTGGTTACCAATGTTATCAGGTTATCACAGTTTATTTAGCTTGTAGTATGGATTCCTGCGTGGGTTCTGTGTGAATGACTCCCATGCTGAGATTATAGCACGGCGGACGTTCCTGTTTCTGATGTACAGGTAAGTTAGAAATGGTGGACTTGACCGATTAACTAATGAGAGATTTCACTAATTTGAGAATTTTCAATCATCCAAAAAGAAGTTTTTAATGATCCAGAAAGAAGTTTTTTTAATGATCCAAAAAGGAGTTTTTAATGACCCAAAAAGAAGTTTTTAGTGATCCCAAAAGGATTTTTTAATGATCCAAAAAGGATTTTTTAGTGATCCAAAAAGAAATTTTTAATAGTCCAAAAAGGATTTTTTAATTACCAAAAAGAAGTTTTTAATAATCCAAAAAGAGGAGTTTTTTTTTTAAAAGCTCCTGTTTGGATCATTTAAAACTCCTTTTTTAATCATCAAAAAAATTCTCCCATTAGTGAAATATCTGGTTCATAACGAGGATTATCCGGCGGCCCGAGTCCTATCTATTACCTCCGGCACTAAGTTCATACGCGGCACAGAAATGAATCTGCGTGGGTTCTGTGTGAATGACTCCCATGCTGAGATTATAGCACGGCGGACGTTCCTGTTTCTGATGTACAGGTAAGTTAGAAAATGTATATAATTGAGAAGTCTAGTCCCAAAAGTGGACACTTTTAGGGAAAAGCAGCCGATTTAAATAGTCTTATTCTTTGGGTAAAAAGCTATAATCTCAGGGATCTGTTGGTATATAAGTATGGTGTTTCTGGCAAAGTTGACATTAATTAGTTATATTAAGGTCAATGTTCCAGCTGGGGGACTTTAAACAGGGAGGATACCAGCCTGAAATTTCCCTTGCTAAAGAAATAGCAAAGGTTGGATTTTTTAGTGATCCAAAAAGAAATTTTTAATAGTCCAAAAAGGATTTTTTAATTACCAAAAAGAAGTTTTTAATAATCCAAAAAGAGGAGTTTTTTTAAAAGCTCCTGTTTGGATCATTTAAAACTCCTTTTTTAATCATCAAAAAAATTCTCCCATTAGTGAAATATCTGGTTCATAACGAGGATTATCCGGCGGCCCGAGTCCTATCTATTACCTCCGGCACTAAGTTCATACGCGGCACAGAAATGAATCTGCGTGGGTTCTGTGTGAGATTGTAGCACGGCGGACGTTCCTGTTTCTGATGTACAAGTAAGTTAGAAAATGTATATAATTGAGAAGTCTAGTCCCAAAAGTGGACATTTTTAGGGAAAAGCAGCCGATTTAAATGGTCTTATTCTTTGGGTAAAAAGCTATAATCTCAGGGATCTGTTGGTATATGTATATGGTGTTTCTGGCAAAGTTGACATTAATTTATAAATTTTAAAAGACAATTGAGATTCGACATCTCAATTGTCTTTTAAAATTTATATTTTAATTTGTGAAGATTCTTTTCTAAATAATTTTATTATACCCATAATTATTTGCATTTATTTTGACATTAATTAGTAATATTAAGGTCAATGTTCCAGCTGGGGGACTTTAAACAGGGAGGATACCAGCCTGAAATTTCCCTTGCTAAAGAAATAGCAAAGGTTGGTCAGCCCAAAGCAGTCACCCTAGTTAGGGCTGATTGAGGGGCTGGCGAAAAACCCCGACCCCGTCTGTACACGGGAAAAGAAGAAAAAAAAAAATTAAAAAAAATAATACCAACCTCAGTGGTGTAGTGGTTAGACTCTGGATCTGGAGGTTGGTGGTTCGAGTCCAAGTCAAGTCATTAAATTTAGCGTAGTTTATCAAGCGAGGAAGGACATTTGCGACAAGCATTTAATGCTCAACACAATTAAAATTCCTTTAAATAAAAAATAAATCAACTGAATTGAATGTTCTCGATGAGCATTAAAGAGTGCGATAACACTCCGCCCCACCAAATCATTCCTAATATGTTCTACATGTTCTTCAGAAGGGATTTTGCCGAAATCTAAACCATTCTCGAGTTATGATCAATTTTCGATGGCGCAGCACGAGCAATTTGCTAGTAAAAGGAGGAATTTTAATTGTGTTAAACATAAAAGCTCGTCACAAATGTCGTTCCCCGCTCAATGCACTACGCTAATTTCAAGACTTCACTTGGACTAGAACCACCAACCTCCAGGTACAAAGTCCACCGTGTTAACCACCGCACCACTGAGGTTGGTATCTGCTGGTATTTTATATTTGTCTAAATGCCATATACGAATAACCTATCCATTCACTTACCCTGGCATCCCCACAGGGGGGCGTGTTAATGTACAAATGCAGGGTGTACTCCTCCTTCAGTCGGAATCCCGCCCCACAGGGGTCGCGCTCCAATATACTCTCTGGTACCCCGGGGGCCCCACGCCCCACCCATCGCCCCAACTCCCTGGAAATGTAAATGGTTTTATTGACAATAATATACATTTTTACAAATATTACATGTTGGATTTCACCAATATTTATTCAGTCATTAGAACTCCTGTTAAGCTAACAGCCAGTTAAGTTACCAATATTTATTCAGTCATTAAAACTCCTGTTAAGCTAACAGCCAGTTAAGTTCCATTTAATTTGTATTGGCTTAACAGGGCTGTTAAGCTAACGGGCTGTTTGAGGCTGGAAAGAAGGTTGGTGAAATGATGAAATCCACCATTACACTTTAGAATTTAAAGTCCTATTTGGGTCGCCTTCTTCTTATTCTTTTTCTTCTTTTCCCGTGTACAGACGGGGTCGGGGTTTTTCGCCAGCCCCTCAATCAGCCCTAACTAGGGTGACTGCTTTGGGCTGACAATTGATTTTGGCCTCGCACTCAACCTTTGCTATTTCTTTAGCAAGGGAAATTTCAGGCTGGTATCCTCCCTGTTTAAAGTCCCCCAGCTGGAACATTGACCGTAACTAATTAATGTCAACTTTGCCAGAAACACCATGTATACCAACAGATCCCTGAGATTATAGCTTTTTACCCAAAGAATAAGACCATTTAAATCGGCTGCTTTTCCCTAAAAATGTCCACTTTTGTCAAGATATTTTCTCAAATACAGTGTTAAAATTAATTAAAAAGAAAAAAAAAGTTGGAGAACGATATTTGTGACAAGCATTTAAGTATGCTTAATACAATTAAACATTCCTTTTCCTTTTTCCTAGTTGAAAAAAAGAAAAGGAAAAAAATGAGTCAAGCATTTGTTTGTAATGGTGAAATTGGGATTAATTGAATTGAATGTCTTGAAATGTCCATGATTAATAAACGAGTAGACATAAACATAATTGTACTACTTATCCTAAGAGCGATTCAACAAGTAAACGGATTTCTAATAGGGTCTATAATTAACTAACTGACTCATATAACTCATATTAATAGCACAATAATTACGTAAATAATACGTTTAAGATGTCGTATAAGTAAATTATCTTCAGAAGTATTTTCCTGTCCAAGCATAAATACGTGTTTTAGCATTGATTGCTTGGGAAGATGATACACTATTAACATTGCAAACCGGACACACGGTGTCCCATTCGTTAAAAACTAAAGTCTGGTACATATTATGCTACGATATTTATTTTCCATTATTAATATTTCCCATGGAGGTATAAGGTAGAGCTCCTTGATATTTCCCTTGTGAGTTGCGATCAGATTAAACAATACAATGTATAGTTTTACACATTGTACAGAAATTTTAATCATTTAAAAAATAAATAATATGTAATAAATTTGGAATAGTAGGTATTCAACCATTAACATCACCTACAGTCTTCACGCTTTTACCTAGACCAAAGCACGCTTCTGCATTAGAAATTAAAAACAAACATTCTTAAAAGCTTTGAAGATCTTCAACTGAGTTAGATCTTTAATTATGTTAGCTGTTAGCAAATTTAGCTTTTACTTTGAGACTGCGATACGCTTGTGGATTCGAAATTAAATACAAATATTGCTAATGGAGACTTCAACATCTCATCATTTACTCGTAAAATAGTAATAAGAAGTGCATGACATGAGTGTAGTGCGATAGGTTGAGTTAGGGCCTATAAGGCTAAAAAACATTACTTAATTTCATACACGAAAAGCCCACTCTGAGGCTTAGGTTTTGAGGCAATTGCCCCAAGGGATGGGTTAAGCTTGAACGAATCTACGAATGTTAAAAAACAGAGTGGAGCGGAGAGCAAGGAGCATAGATCTTTTTGCTCTCAGCTCTATGCAGTCTGAATTTGTCGCTTGCCTCTACCTGCTCCATGCTCTATATCTATAAGCTATGCTCTCTGCTCCAATAATTTGTTTTTAGCCTAAGCAAAACCTATTTACTCCTGTTTTTACTGTAACATCGTGTAACCTACGAGTCCACTAATCTGCTTAGGAAACAGTTGAAATCTAGCCTACAACCTAGCGTTTACAAGGCAGACCAAACTAGGATGTCTTGGGTTTAACTTTTCAGTAAGTTCACTTCCATTTCATTGGTCATCAAGCCAATGTTTGTCAAGCCATGGTGGCAGGTTCTTACCTTGACGGATATTTTGAACGAAGGCTTGTGATCGGGACCCATCCTGGCCAGTTCCCTATATTCAATCTTCTCATTGTGGTACCTCTCGTGTAGGATTGTCACCGAATTCTTGGGCTGTGTACCGGTAAGACTGATACTGGCATTGGTGCTGACAGCGGGGACTGCTGGCGGCTTCTGGGCATTCTTCCTAGGGATCTTCTGCTTAACAATATCTTCAGTAGGAGGGGCACCGCCTGCCACACGAAAAATGAACATCTTTAATGTAGTGTAGGTAAAATAAAGAAACAAATTATATGACTTATTTTGAAATAAAAATCTTCCCATGGAATAAATGTAAATGCAGTTTCTTTGTGTTATTATGTCACAACTTTGGTACTCACTGCAGCATTTGTAGGATTTTCCCAATATCTCAATAATCCTAAATTCCAATGTTTACCTACCATGCTGGCACCGGTCGCTATGTGCATTTATATGTCATAGCTACTCATTTTCCTCACGAGGCTGAGTGGGCCCCGCAACATGAACTACGCCCCGGACGGGAATGGATCCCGCAGCCTAGCGCTTACAAGGCAGACGCTCTACCTTCCTAGCTAACTGTCAGTTTACTTTTTAGAGACTAATGTAAGTATAAGGATAATAACTACATTATACATAGAACCTCCCTGAAACTATGGAGCCTTCTGAGAGGATATCACTTCAAGTTTTGCTATTTTATATTTAACTATAACTATATTCTACTGTACTGTAACTCTCAAACGGTTAATCTGATTTTGATTAAAATTGGCATGATAAATGAAGTAGATAAATAAAGATACTATTCCCTACGACCTACACTATCACTGTTGATATGTAGCTTCACTATGATACCAAGTCTTCAATATAAAGATTATAAAGGTTATCACTTACTGAGCGATGCAATTGGATTTCTCGACAGGTAGAGTTGAAATGCTGCTGAGGAATATTCGGATATCAGGCGTATTGTTAGAATCTAGGACTACATCAGGGATAGGAGAGTGTTTACTGTAGAGGTGTATCAGAGCAGCGCATGCTACGTTAGCCTTGGCCTCACGTTTACTCTTACCTGAAACATTCAAAATGTCAGACATGCTCGTAGTAAGGAGAGTGGAGTGAATCGTTTATAAATAAAAATTCTCTTCAGGGAGACATAAGGGACTCAATCACAAAGCGAAGGAACATGACCTCACTAAAAGAAAAGAACATTCAAGACCTCACTGGTAAAATATCTTGAAGGCTCACAGACACACACAGTGAAGGAAAAGACCAGAGGTTCGGTGGAAGAGCTGAGCTTTTGAAGGAGCTCTTAGAGCTCCTTCCAAACAAGAGAACTACATTACATGCTACATGTACTCTGGTTTTAAACTTTAAACACAAGATTTAAACGTGTCTAGAATTTTATTTAAAATTGCATATGTACGTCTGTAATCATACCGACTTCACATTTCTTTTTCTTGCATCAATATCAAAAATTTCAATCCGTCCCTGCTTGACTCTAATGGCAAAAGAAAATTATTGTAATCAAGGGTAATTCAATTTTAATATTGCGTTCCCAGGCGGAAAGTCGTATCGAACCCGCGACCTAGCACTTACAAGGCAGGCGCCCTACCTAACTAGGCTGGCGTATTGATACAATTTAATCCCGATTTGGCACATTCTATTACAGAAACGTACAGGTGTTCTTATGCGCCTGATACTAACGCACATGAAGTCTGAATAATTGTCTATTTTTTATCAGTAAAAAATACACTTGAGCTGCATTTATCAATCGTTGTGTAAAAGTCCTGTGTAGTAACACAGTGGGTAGTAAGTAGTGACTCAGGTGCGATTTGCCAATTGCATTTAAAATTAAACTGTGTTGTTACATGTTACAATTACATGGTTGCCTTTCATTTTCTTTAGGGTTTTATTGGCACAATGTCTAAAATACGTCAGAGAAAGTCCTGTGTAGTAACGCAGTGGGTAGTAAGTAGTGACTCAGGTTCGATTTGCAAATTGCATTTAAAATTTTAATAACAACCGTAAACTGTGTTGTTACATGTTACAATTACATGGTTGCCTTTCATTTTCTTTAGGGTTTTATTGGCACAATGTCTAAAATACGTCAGAGCTAAATCAATCCAATATTCTTGGCTGGTATGGGTAGAGTTTGTAGGTTGGTACCAAGAATGTGGTATTAAGATTTAAGACCACACAATCATGGTAAATACTGTCGTAAAACTCATGTATTCATGTAAACTCTCCAAGTATGCTCACTGTATGTCCATTATGTCCAAATGAACGTGTATTGTTTCTGTGGTTTAAGATTTCCATATTTCGGCATTGTAGTTACAATACGAAGTCATGTAAACTCTCCAAGTATGCACACTGTATGTCCATTATGTCCAAATGAACGTGTATTGTTTCTGTGGTTTAAGATTTCCATATTTCGGCATTGTAGTTACAATACGAAGTACCTACAGTCTTCCATTGTTATTTACACACTTTCTAAACCTGTAGAAATTTGTGTTCTCAATATGATGTGCTAAGAGGAGTTGACAATGTTTGCATGATTTCAAATTCTTGTTGTTTAGTTTTCACTTTCATCAGAGGAAAGTTACGCTTTCGTATTACCGTATGAAGAATATAAAGAAGTATGAAGAATACTGGGTACTCATATTTAGTTAGTTTGCAGCTTAACTCCATACACAAAAAGCTCACTCTGAGGCTTAGGTGTTTCGGCAATTGCCCCCAAGGGATGGGTTAAGCTTATACGAATCTAAGTTAACGTATATACTCGATTAGACTAGCTAGGTACTTCATTGTCCTCAAGAGGCTGAGTGCACCCCGAACTCCAAGCACAGAGCCGAAAAAAATTCGATCCCACCGGAAATGAAAACCCGGGTCCTCCGCCGTGCAAGCCTGGGTGTCTGGTGTGATACCCACTATCGGAGGCTACCACACTTTACCTTGTCTATTTTACAACACATTACCTTGTCGAGGTTTCGAATTTCTCCTCTGATAGTATGCATTGCTGTTGTTGTAAAAATATCTTCTTCTCATTATACGAACTGTTCCAAATCAGGAAGATTTCTTAATATTCAAGGTCAATGGTAATGAGCTTAACTGACGGAAAGACTAAGGGCAATTTTTCAGCAAAAATATAAAAATAATGTCTTTTGTAGCTAAACACAACAAAAATAGGTAATTAGGTATAATGGGTAGGTTTTTTTTCTTCAATTTTATTAAAATATTATTTTAAATTATTATCTACTAAGAAATTACCTAGCTATCTAGCTGTTAGCTCATAGAAGTAGATAACGTTAATAATTAATTGAATTGTAAAGTTAAGAGTTGGTAACGAAGGATAAGGTAAATTACCAAATTATACGTAGATTAGGTAATAGATCAATAAATAATAAAGCAGTTTCCAAATATTTGTTTGAATTGTCTCGGAAAATCTCTTCCCATAAAGTTTTCTTAAGAGCAAATTTTAAATCCCACAAAGCACTGGCTGTAGGTAATTAGTTTCTAAACACAGGTAGGTACTGTAGGTAGTTACTTAATGGAGGGAAAATACCGAAAATTAGGTAAAAACACTGAACCGCTCGCGCTAGTTGGAAAAGCTAAATTTCAGTCGTAGAACTGATAATCACGATACCTATTCACGAATTCATCGCGTTAACAGTCTAAAAAACTCAGTACACAGATCAGTCTAGCGCGCGAACAACTGACCACTCGAGCGGTATGTTGTTGACTGACTCACTGACTGTTTCCTGTCGGTGGGACCTCATCAAGTGTTGCCCAGATTAAACTCATTGGTGGCGATCCGGAGATTAGAGCTGCATTCGGGTTCACACAGAATGATATGTTTTCTACAAGTTAAACACGGCATTGTAGGAACGTATGAGCATAATTGAAATCTCAGTGCCGACGCGTTTGTTCTGGTGAGGTGAACACTGGTCGCTCTAATAGTGCAATAGTCCTAAACAAAAATGGACGCGGCACACAAGGGATCAAGAAGAGATATCTCCAGAGTCCCAACACTTCGAAAGCTGAAATTCTGTAGGAACCTTCCTCATACGTCTTGGATGTGCAAAAAGAGAGGACTTTGCCGAAATCTAAACAAATCTCGAGTTATCCGTGGCAAAACAAGGGTAACCTGCTAGTTTTCTTCTTTCTTCGCCTTTTCCGTGTTCAGGCGGGGTCGGCGTTTTTCGTCAGCCTCTCAATCAGCCCTAGGGTAATTGCTTTGGGCTGACATTTGGTCAAGTGATACTATCCCCGTCCTACGTGAGCCAGTAGGGCCGTTATGACGTTTCTTGCTAGACAATTGATTTCTTTTCGAAACTATTTGATTTGGGCGTCCTATGTAAACACGCTACATGCGTGCTATCGAGTATCGACACATGCTGCCTGTTTGAAATTAAAATAGGTATCAAAAATAACCTACATAAATGTATTTGATGGCAACTTTAAAGTTTCTAGAATCGAACCCATGACCCCCTAAGTACATAATTAGTAAGTGGTCAATACTGGACCTAAATCCAGTATTGATATCTATTTCCCTTTTAGCCAATTTCCATGGTAGCTACCTACCTACCTACTTTTTTTTACAATAATCAAAAGGTGCTTAATAATATAACCAAAATGATCAGAAGAGCCATTAGCTATAGAAATAACTCACTTTGTTTTGTTTGGGTGGAGTTTCCGTTGTGCATTTGTTGTTCAAACCTAATCAGTTTTCCTGATTAGCAGAAGCAAAATAGAAATATTGCATATATGTAGGTTGTAGGTAACTGATAAAACCCATGACAGATTTCACAGTGGAACTAAGTAGGGATTATCTATGTAACAAATGAATCACTTGGATGGAAAAAAAAAGCATCACCCTGATATGTATGTCCCAATGACATTCCATTCTCACCAGGAGAGCGTAAATGTTGGAGTTATCTCTGTTTTGTGCTGATATGCTGACTATGCTGCCTGATATATTTATCTATCTACTCATCCTTCTATAGATATGTTTATTACTTACTTAATTTCTGTGTCACTCCCTCTATTTCTTTCATATTTTTTTTCTCTCTCTAGATTTTCCTCTTTTAAAAAATGCTATTGCAAATTGCAACAAGCTTAGCTCTAGAGATGAATTAAATTGCTAAAAAAAAAAAAAAAAAAAAAAAAAAAAAAAAAAAAGAGAGGCCCAAAAAAAATTTTAGTCCTTTCTATTCCAAAGTGGGTTTGATGCAAACCCAACATGAACTGAATGTGTGTTTTTCATTTCACTTCCCTTCCTGGCATATAATGTCTTCTAGTGAACATGGCATGTGACTTTGGATCCTAAATTCTGGAAGTGACTTTGGACTTTTTTTTTCTAATTTCTCTGGATGTCATGTTTGTTAAATTTCCACAATTTTTACCCCCACTCCTGACACAGAGTGAATGTTGAGAGGATGCTGTGTCAATGTGGCCATTGTGGCATACGCAAGAAAAACAGGCCTTGAATGTACAAGTTTCCAATTGATTGTGAACTGAAGTTGGTACTTGTGCAGAAGTCATGTCCATGGAATATTGCTACCAAAGGAACTGGCACAAATGAGCAGTGACCCTAGTTAGGTTAAACACAAGAAGGCGTTTTCACAATTACTTAGAGCAGTGTTTAAAGTTATTTTAGGGTTAGGTTAAATACAAAAAGGAGCTTTTCTTTTCCACGGACATGACTTCTGCATAATTACCCTGAAGTTAAGCAACATTGTACATAGTTGATATCCATATGGGTGCCCATCTGGCCAGTTGTGTGCTCCTGGCTTTTCCCAAACCGATGTGACTTCTGCACAAGTACTGCTTTTAATACTACTGGGTGGTAGCCCAAATCAAGGTAATGAATATGTTGTTTACCTGTTTTCTTCTTGCCTCGGGGTACTCTTGCCATTTTGTCGATAAAATTGCCCAAAGAGATTGCCTTCACTGATGTCATCTGCCTCCTTAACAGACTGAACCCAAACACTGAAGTGACATTGCGAACGTACAGAAATTAGCACAGGAAAAGTTAGTCTACATTCTACAAGTGCACGAAAAATAAAATAAAAGGGTTTTCTTGTGTAATATCGAATATTACGCCAAATGCAAATATTGCAAATGCCCCAAATGGTCAAAAACTTTGCAAAGTGCGAAATTTTTCATGGAACGGGGGCCCGTTTTTCGAACCGATGTTTACATTTGAGAAACTAGCCATAAAATCACATTTGGCAGAACCGAGCCTAGACTGCCATTTGTTTACATGGCAGCTCATTTTTTAGCCGCGAATGTTTCAAATTTGTAAAATTCAACATTTTCAACAGTGAACAGCGGCAGACGACAGGAGTGGACTGAAATAAATGGCCCTTTAGGCGTTTTTCTCATCTTGAATTTAATTTTCAACGTTCTTTTTGTGTGTTACCTACCTAAAAGTTTATCTCACTTCTCTTTACTTCATCCCCAAAAATGTCAGACGACGAGGATGTGATTTATGTGAAGAAACAGAACACTGTGCACTATGGATCTCTCGAGGAACAAGAAAGGAAACGTCTGGCTGCAAATAAAGATGTGGATGATGACCAAGAGAAGTACACCAATGTGCACACTTCTAATGGTAAGTTCAACCAGGCAGCATCTGACAATATCAGCAAAATTTGACACAGTTTGAAAGCTAGAGCAAAATTAAATTCTTAAATTGATTTGCTCATCCCTTATAGGTGTAAGTACTCACCTTCATCTCACATTTCAAGTCTAGCTCAAATGTTTCTTGAATTACACATGCAAGTAGCTTAGTCAAAAAAAAAGAAGAAAAATAGAAGTAGAAAGTAAAAATCTACCAAAATTGAGCCTCTGAGCCCAAGATTTTTCTCAGTTATCCAATATTTAATACCTTTGTCTATTCTTTTTCATAACAGTGTACATGGAAATTGATGATGAAATGGCTAAAGACAAGCAAGCCCTTCTACAGGAATTTGAAAGACGGAAGAAAGCCAGGCATGTCAATGTTTCCACGGATGATAATCAAGTGAAGCTAAACTTGCGTCAACTTGGGGAACCAATTTGTTTGTTTGGAGAAGGCCCTGCTGAAAGGAGAAGTCGGCTGAGAGATCTTCTGTCAAGGTATATTGTTACACGAAGATTTCGTACCTCTTACATCTGAGGGCTGAGATATTAGCTAAAGTGAAACAATTTTTATTAGGACTATAGTTCTGAAATATTGGGTACTGTAAAATGTCTAAACATAAATAAAAAATACCTATCTCTAGTCTACAGTAATACTTACTGTCTAGTCTAGGGCACAATATTGATGTCTAGCCTGTAACTGGAAGCAAGAATTCGAAATTTAGGTTCCTACTGTACAGAAATTAGCACAGGAAAAGTTAGTCTACATTCTACAAGTGCACGAAAAATAAAATAAAAGGGTTTTCTTGTGTAATATCGAATATTACGCCAAATGCAAATATTGCAAATGCCCCAAATGGTCAAAAACTTTGCAAAGTGCGAAATTTTTCATGGAACGGGGGCCCGTTTTTCGAACCGATGTTTACATTTGAGAAACTAGCCATAAAATCACATTTGGCAGAACCGAGCCTAGACTGCCATTTGTTTACATGGCAGCTCATTTTTTAGCCGCGAATGTTTCAAATTTGTAAAATTCAACATTTTCAACAGTGAACAGCGGCAGACGACAGGAGTGGACTGAAATAAATGGCCCTTTAGGCGTTTTTCTCATCTTGAATTTAATTTTCAACGTTCTTTTTGTGTGTTACCTACCTAAAAGTTTATCTCACTTCTCTTTACTTCATCCCCAAAAATGTCAGACGACGAGGATGTGATTTATGTGAAGAAACAGAACACTGTGCACTATGGATCTCTCGAGGAACAAGAAAGGAAACGTCTGGCTGCAAATAAAGATGTGGATGATGACCAAGAGAAGTACACCAATGTGCACACTTCTAATGGTAAGTTCAACCAGGCAGCATCCGACAATATCAGCAAAATTTGACACAGTTTGAAAGCTAGAGCAAAATTAAATTCTTAAATTGATTTGCTCATCCCTTATAGGTGTAAGTACTCACCTTCATCTTACATTTCAAGTCTAGCTCAAATGTTTCTTGAATTACACATGCAAGTAGCTTAGTCAAAAAAAAAAGAAGAAAATAGAAGTAGCTTAGTCAAAAAAAAGAAAAAAAATAGAAGTAGAAAGTATAAATGTACCAAAATTGAGCCTCTGAGCCCAAGATTTTTCTCAGTCATCCAATATCTAATACCTTTGTCTATTCTTTTTCATAACAGTGTACATGGAAATTGATGATGAAATGGCCAAAGACAAGCAAGCCCTTCTGCAGGAATTTGAAAGACGGAAGAAAGCCAGGCATGTCAATGTTTCCACGGATGATAATCAAGTGAAGCTGAACTTGCGTCAACTTGGGGAACCAATTTGTTTGTTTGGAGAAGGTCCTGCTGAAAGGAGAAGTCGGCTGAGAGATCTTCTGTCAAGGTGTAAACTCTCCAAGTATGCACACTGTATGTCCATTATGTCCAAATGAACGTGTATTGTTTCTGTGGTTTAAGATTTCCATATTTCGGCATTGTAGTTACAATACGAAGTACAGTCTTCCATTGTTATTTTACACACTTTCTAAACCTGTAGAAATTTGTGTTCTCAATATATGATGTGCTAAGAGGAGTTGACAATGTTTGCATGATTTCAAATTCTTGTTGTTTAGTTTTCACTTTCATCAGAGGAAAGTTACGCTTTCGTATCAGCGTATTACCGTATGAAGAATATAAAGAAATATGAAGAATAGTTGGTACTTATATTTAGTTAGGTTTGCAGCTTAACTTCATACACAAAAAGCCCACTCTGAGGCTTAGGTGTTTCGGCCATTGCCCCCAAGGGATGGGTTAAGCTTATACGAATCTAAGTTAAGGTATATACTCGATTAGACTAGCTAGGTACCTCATTGTCCTCACGAGGCTGAGTGCACCCTGAACTCCAAGCACAGAGCCGAAAAAAATCGATCCCACCGGAAATGGGGTCCTCCGACGTGCAAGCCTGGGTGTCTGGTGTGATACCCACTATCGGAGGCCGGAGGCTACCGCATTGAAACCACACTTTACCTTGTCTATTTTACAACACATTACCTTGTCGAGGTTTCGAATTTCTCCTCTGATAGTATGCATTGTTGTTGTTGTAAAAATATCTTCTTCTCATTATACGAACTGTTCCAAATCAGGAAGATTTCTTAATATTCAAGGTCAATGGTAATGAGCTTACTTTTTTTACCAATCTTCATTAAGGAAAGACAGAGTTCAATCGCCGTCCACAGTAGGCCTAAACGAAAATAATAATAAATAAATGTTCATTAATGGAAGTTTTTTGATTCTGCAGAATATTCCCTGGCCAAAGCTAAAGAGCGACTGGCGAAAGCTAAAGAACACTTGCACATACCCGAGGCTACACGCACGGCTCGGAATCAGGAGCTGCAGAAACATCTGACCTCGCTTTCCATCTATTGCAGTCAAGTGGGTGACACACGGCCCATTTCCTACTGCAGCTTCAGTCCTGACTCCCAGCATGTGGCCACAGCTTCCTGGTAAGTTTTCTATTTGTTATCAGTAGGGCCATCAGCTTTAATAAACGCCCTTTGTCACTGCGAACTGGATAGATCTTTTGTGACATTTCTATCAAAGTACCTTTTTTTTCAATGGTTTGTTAGAGGTCAGAGGGAACAGTAACAGTGGAGGTCTTATCCTCCCGTAATAGAAGAGAAAAAGCCGGCCCTTCCAATAACGAACCTTATCTGTTTAGGATAATATTCATATTCACCTCAGGTGAGAATTGAACCCGCGACCTAAAGCTTACACTTACAAAGCAGGCGCGCTACCTTCCAAGATATAAATTCTACTCCTTAGCCAGCCTTATGGTTTAGAAGTAGAATTTATTTGTTCAGAGTATTATGTTGTTTTTTTTTTTTTTTACCTTTTTACACCAACCTCAGTGGTGCAGTGTTTAACGTGTTGGACATTGGATCTGGAGGTAGGTGATTCGATCCCAAGTCAAGTCAGAAAATTTATCCAGGTGTAATAATTGGGGAACAATATTTGTGACGAGCATTAGGTAGTATTAATCACTGTGTTTTTCAATCCCTCGATATTCCAATTGATCATATTCAAGATTATGTATTTCTTACTTTTACCTCTACTTCTGGGTGACTTTGTTTTCACTTGATGATGTATAGTGGTTAATAAATCTGCAGAGTTGGTGGAAAGGTCTTGAGGAACAGGTACATTGTTGGATTTACTTTTGAGAGAAAGCAGGAAATCTCTTTGATATTGTATTTTACACATTTTGATATTTTCTGTATTGTTTATCCAAAACTTCTTGTGTAAACTTGATCCAAATACTTTCCAAAATAAAAGGTTTTGAAAACAAAGTAAGATCAAAGCAATTTTGATATAAAAGAAAAGAAGTAGGTACATTTTTAAAAAGAATTTCTACATAATTTTAATTTCAAATTTTTTGGAGAAAAAAAAAGATCGCGAGAGCAGCGCTACCGTCCAGTGCAGCTGCCCACGAAACTAAATGTCCCCAAATCCATCATGTACCAATCTTGTATTTTTATTCTGTACCAAATTTTGTGTATTTCATGTAAATAAATGCTATAGCTTTGAGCTATGAAACTGTTAATAATAATAATTAGGTAGTATTATTAACACAATTAAAAATTTCTTATTTACCCCCCTCCCTTTCAGGAGTGGCCTGTGCAAGCTATGGACAGTGCCCGAATGTGAACTGGTGCAAACATTCCGTGGTCACGATTGTAACGTGGGTGCCATCGAGTTCCATCCGCTGCCGTCAGAGGGCGCTGTGTGTTCCTTAGCGTCCTGTGCTCAGGATGGAAGTGTCAAGTTGTGGTCCCTGGACAAGTAAGTGTACAGTAGGGATATTAATAGAATAAGGTTAACGCCGGAGGCGATCTCTACCATCTAACTTCATGATTATGTGGTCAGATCATAGAAATTCTCTCCTTTCATCTGCATCACGTGTCCTGCCCGTTTCCATTTAACTTTTTTGCTATTAATATTTTGCCAAACTTCTAATTTGCATAATCTCATCTACTTCCTGATTTGAGATTTTATCAGACCATTATTTTTTACTTATTTGTGTCCGATTTCACGTCATAAACTGTTAGTATAATGGAACAACTTGTTCTATGTTGACAGTCTAAATAAAGCACTACTTATACTTATTATAAATTGATATTTTCCCTCATTTTCAGGGACACGCCACTCGCAAATCTAGAAGGCCACGAGCCGTTCCGAGTATCTCGTATCAAGTTTCACCCCAGTGGTAGATTTCTGGGTACATGCTGTTGGGATCATTCATGGCGGTTGTGGGATTTGAACCAAGGACAGGAGGTTCTGCACCAGGAAGGCCATGGCAAACCATTTCCAGGGACACGCCGCTTGCCAATCTAGAAGGCCACGAGCCGTTCCGAGTATCTCGTATCAAGTTTCACCCCAGTGGTAGATTCCTGGGTACATGCTGTTGGGATCATTCATGGCGGTTGTGGGATTTGAACCAAGGACAGGAGGTTCTGCACCAGGAAGGCCATGGCAAACCCGTGTACTGTATGAGCTTCCAGGGTGATGGCTCTGTGGTAAGAGACTTTTCTTAAACATTTCTTTATACAATTGAAGGAATTTTAACAGTAAAGTCCTACCTCGGTAAGACTTTAATTCCTCGTGTATTCCTCGTGTGACCTTGGCAGTTAAAAGCTTATACTTCTCTGTAAAATTCAGTTATAGGTTATAGCGGACGAAGTTCACAGAAAATCCTGGAAGAGTTCATAGGATTGTTTCAAATTTTAACCCGTGGTAAATTATGCTCTTTCTCGAGTACCTGATTGTACCGAAGAAGTACCTACAGACATCAACATTTTCAGCTCAAAGGAAATTAATAATGATCGTACTGAAAAAAAAGAAAGAAAGAAAGAAATGCAATACTGTGGTTTGAGAAAACACAAAAAAAAGCAGCGTCCCCCTAATTTTGACACCTAGTGCATTATGTCCAGTATCTTTAAGATAAACCAATATGATATTGTTCCCCCAGGTGGCGACAGGAGGTCTGGATGCGTTTGGCCGGGTGTGGGATCTCCGCACGGGGCGATGTATCATGTTCCTAGAGGGACATCTGAAGAGTGTGTTCTCTGTCGATTTCTCCCCGGATGGCTACCATTTGGCCACGGGCAGCGAAGATAACGCCGTGAAAATATGGGACCTGCGCAAGAGACGTCTGGTTTATACGATCCCTGCGCATATGAATCTTGTGTCCCAGTGTCGGTAAGGCTTCTTTTAATATTTGGGGGCACGGTTATCCCAGTGGTAATGCGCTTGCTTGTCATACAGAAGGTCCCGGGTTCGAATCCCACCATCGACAAAAAAATTTACACTCGTTTTTCGATTGCAAATATTTCAACAAGTTATTTTCTGGTTTTCTCGTGTTGACCGAGTACCTAAATGGGAAGCATTGTGTCTCTTCTCGCCCATCTGATGAGAGGCATACTGTAGGTTTAAGAGGTTCGATAGAGGGAGCTGTAGCTGCTGAGGTCTTATCGTCCCGAAAGCGAAAAGAGAATGAAGACAGGATAGGAGAAAGTCAGCCATTCCGAGAACGAACTTATCTAATTTTATCGACAAAATGGCAAGAGTACCCCGAGGCAAGAAGAAAACAGGTAAACAACATATTCATTACCTTGATTTGGGCTACCACCCAGTAGTATTAACCTTTTGCGTACAGAATCAATTTCACCAGAATCGCTCTTACGGTAGGATTCATGTCCCACATGAAACTCAACCACCCAGTACAAAAGCAGTAAGTACTTGTGCAGAAGTCACATCGGTTTGGGAAAAGCCAGGAGCACACAACTGGCCAGATGGGCACCCATATGGATATCAACTATGTAAAGCAGTACTTGTGCAGAAGTCACATCGGTTTGGGAAAAGCCAGGAGCACACAACTGGCCAGATGGGCACCCATATGGATATCAACTATGTACAATGTTGCTTAACTTCAGGGTAATTATGCAGAAGTCATGTCCGTGGAAAAGAAAAGCTCCTTTTTGTATTTAACCTAACCCTAAAATAACTTTAAACACTGCTCTAAGTAATTGTGAAAACGCCTTCTTGTGTTTAACCTAACTAGGGTCACTGCTCATTTGTGCCAGTTCCTTTGGTAGCAATATTCCATGGACATGACTTCTGCACAAGTACCAACTTCAGTTCACAATCCTAAACACTGCTCTAAGTAATTGTGAAAACACCTTCTTGTGTTTAACCTAACCAGGGTCACTGCTCATTTGTGCCAGTTCCTTTGGTAGCAATATTCCATGGACATGACTTCTGCACAAGTACCAACTTCAGTTCACAATCCTATATTACATCGAACAATAATCAAGTTTCTCTAACCTCGGGGACAAAAATGCAAATATCTAAAAAATAAAAACTAGTTAGGCAGAGACTTAAAAATATATGAATAAATATACAACAAAGAGGAAGGACTCTTAAGAGGAAGGACTTATGAACAAAATGAAGAATGATGCACAAGATCGAGAAAGCTGGAGAAGGTTCTGCTGAAACCTGTCATATGACAGATCTACTATTATATATACAACAAAACATATGAAATATTTAATAGCAAACTCTTGCATTTATTTTATTTTACAAATATTTTCAATGCACACTTACTTTCTGAAGTCAGAGGAGGACACGGAAAGTAATGTAAGTAAGACCAGCCACTCACTATCAGGTAGACCTGACGACAGGTACATCTGATCAGGTCTACCTAACAGTGTGTTTGTGCTCATCAGGTGTCAAGTATACCTCATCAGGTGTACGTATCTGTCAGGTCTACCCGATAGTGAGTGGCTGGCTTAAGTTCAGAAGTCTGTGATTAACATAGGGTAAATCACTCCCATAAGGACCTTACTCTGGCGCCCATAGCTTGAACGTTCTATCGTAAGAACTGGTCACAATATACTTGGAATCCGGAGATATATCCAATCCCATCACTTTGTTATCGTGGCCAGACAGTGTGTTGAGAGGTTGCCAAGTCTTGTTACTCCACACGCGTGCAGTGTTGTCATACGATGCACTCACCAGGTAATCCCCCCGTCCTGGCTGATATCTGGAATGTAGAAATAAATTTAGTTAATCCTTAGCCGGCCTAATTATCTTGAAAGGTTGCTCGGAAGATAGCGGGTTCGATTCACGCCTGGGGCGGATTTTATCTTAAACAGATAGGGCAGTAGGAAGGTAAAATGAATCATAAAATAGCCAGCCTAGGGAGCTTGGAAGTTAGCACATCTGCCCTGTAAGTGCTAGGTCGCGGGTTCGATTCCCGAACGGGATGGATTTTATCCTAATCAGATAAGTTCGTTCTCGGAATGGCTGACTTTCTCCTATCCTGTCTTCATTCTCTTTTCGCTTTCGGGACGATAAGACCTCAGCAGCTATAGCTCCCTCTATCGAACCTCTTAAACCTGCAGTATGCCTCTCATCAGATGGGCGAGAAGAGACACAATGCTTCCCATTTAGGTACTCGGTCAACACGAGAAAACCAGACAATAACCTGTTGAAATATTTGCAATCGAAAAACGAGTGCAAATTTTTGTCGATGGTGGGATTCGAACCCGGGACCTTCTGCATGGCGCAAGCGCATTACCACTGGGCTAACCCTGCCCCCAAATATTAAAAAAAAGCCTTACCGACACTGGGACACAAGATTCATATGCGCGGGGATCGTATAAACCAGACGTCTCTTGCGCAGGTCCCATATTTTGACGGCGTTATCTTCGCTGCCCGTGGCCAAATGGTAGCCATCCGGGGAGAAATCGACAGAGAACACACTCTTCAGATGTCCCTCTAGGAACTGTGAAATCTGTCACTAGTTTTATCAGTTACCTACATATATGCAATATTTCTATTTTGCTTCCGCTAATCAGGAAAACTGATTAGGTTTGAACAACAAATGCACAACGGAAACTCCACCCAAACAAAACAAAGTGAGTTATTTCTATAGCTAATGGCTCTTCTGATCATTTTGGTTATATTATTAAGCACCTTTTGATTATTGTAAAAAAAAGTAGGTAGGTAGGTAGCTACCATGGAAATTGGCTAAAAGGGAAATAGATATCAATACTGGATTTAGGTCCAGTATTGACCACTTACTAATTATGTACTTAGGGGGTCATGGGTTCGATTCTAGAAACTTTAAAGTTGCCATCAAATACATTTATGTAGGTTATTTTTGATACCTATTTTAATTTCAAACAGGCAGCATGTGTCGATACTCGATAGCACGCATGTAGCGTGTTTACATAGGACGCCCAAATCAAATAGTTTCGAAAAGAAATCAATTGTCTAGCAAGAAACGTCATAACGGCCCTACTGGCTCACGTAGGACGGGGATAGTATCACTTGACCAAATGTCAGCCCAAAGCAATTACCCTAGGGCTGATTGAGAGGCTGACGAAAAACGCCGACCCCGCCTGAACACGGAAAAGGCGAAGAAAGAAGAAAACTAGCAGGTTACCCTTGTTTTGCCACGGATAACTCGAGATTTGTTTAGATTTCGGCAAAGTCCTCTCTTTTTGCACATCCAAGACGTATGAGGAAGGTTCCTACAGAATTTCAGCTTTCGAAGTGTTGGGACTCTGGAGATATCTCTTCTTGATCCCTTGTGTGCCGCGTCCATTTTTGTTTAGGACTATTGCACTATTAGAGCGACCAGTGTTCACGTTACCCTTGTTTTGCCACGGATAACTCGAGATTTGTTTAGATTTCGGCAAAGTCCCCTCTTTTTGCACATCCACGACATATTGGGAAGGTTCCTACCGAATTTCAGCTTTCCAAGTGTTGAGACTCTGGAGATATCTCTTCTTGATCCCTTGTGTGCCGCGTCCATTTTTGTTTAGGACTATTGCACTATTAGAGCGACCAGTGTTCACCTCACCAGAACAAACGCGTCGGCACTGAGATTTCAATTATGCTCATACGTTCCTACAATGCCGTGTTTAACTTGTAGAAAACATATCATTCTGTGTGAACCCGAATGCAGCTCTAATCTCCGGATCGCCACCAATGAGTTTAATCTGGGCAACACTTGATGAGGTCCCACCGACAGGAAACAGTCAGTGAGTCAGTCAACAACATACCGCTCGAGTGGTCAGTTGTTCGCGCGCTAGACTGATCTGTGTACTGAGTTTTTTAGACTGTTAACGCGATGAATTCGTGAATAGGTATCGTGATTATCAGTTCTACGACTGAAATTTAGCTTTTCCAACTAGCGCGAGCGGTTCAGTGTTTTTACCTAATTTTCGGTATTTTCCCTCCATTAAGTAACTACCTACAGTACCTACCTGTGTTTAGAAACTAATTACCTACAGCCAGTGCATAGGAAAGAGGTTTGATAGAAGATAGACGGAACTGTAACAGCTAAAGTCTTATCGTCTTGAAATCGAAGAGACAAGGTCAATTTGATTACAATGATTTGATTATCTTCCCTCCCCGAGTTTTGCAGCTGAAGTGGTGCACACAGCTGCTACCCAACTCTATCAGAGTTACTTCCCTCCTCACGGATCTCTACATTGATGTGCTTGAGAGTTTGAACCCCGGGATTGGCAATATTATTTCCTCCGCTCTCAAGCTAAAGTCTTATCGTCTTGAAATCGAAGAGACAAGGTCAATTTGATTATAATGATTTGATTATCTTCCCTCCCCGTGTTTTGCAGCTGAAGTGGTGCACACAGCTGCTACCCAACTCTATCGGAGTTACTTCCCTCCTCACGGATCTCTACATTGATGTGCTTGAGAGTTTGAACCCCGGGATTGGCAATATTATTTCCTCCGCTCTCAAGGAGCAAGTGGAGCCCATTCCTCTACTCCTGGATATTCAGAAGTTGACGTTCAAGTTTGATAGTGACCTCCATGCCATGGTGTTGAATCAGAAAGGTCAGTTTAGGACTTTAAGAACGGGGTTGAGTCTTATTTATTATTATTATTATTTTTTAAGAGGTTTGACAGAGGGATCTGTAACTGCAAAAGTTTTATCTTCCCGAAATCGAAGAGAGAAGGAAGGCAGGATAGAAGAAAGCCAGCCGTTCCGAGAACGAACATTATCCCTTCAGGATAAAATCCGCCTCGGGCGGGAATCGTACCCGCGGCCTAGTGCACAAGGCAGACGCGCTACCAACCAAGCTAACGGTGCTGGCTCTATATCGATTTTTATAATCACTGTACAAACCGAACTCACTCGTACCCCTTTAACCTCACTCGTACCCCTTTAAGTAACACTGTCGTACAAACCGAACTCACTCGCACCCCTTTAAACCTCTTAATTACGTTCCTTTACATATGGCCAATTTATTCACGTGTTTGAAGAGCCGCTCGTCGCTGTTTTGAATCGGGACTGGATGGAATGTGACAGTTCTTAGTATGTTATGTTCACTTCTCTCTCTCTAAAAGAATCTATTTATATATTTTCTTATGTAAATGCAGTTTCTTTGTGTTATTATGTCACAACTTTGGTGCTCACTGCAGCATTGTAGGATTTTTCCAATATCTCAATAATCACTGTACAAACCAAACGCACTCGCACCCCTTTAAACCTCTTAATTACGTTCCTTTACTTATGGCCAATTTATTCACGTTCACGTGTTTGAAGAGCCGCTCGCCGCTGTTTTGAATCGGGACTGGATGGAATGTGACTCAGTTTTTAGTATGTTATGTTCACTTCTCTCTCTAAAAGAATCTCATTTATATATTTGTAACACTGTACAAACCGAACGCACTTGCACCCCTTTAAACCTCTTAATTACGTTCCTTTACTTATGGCCAATTTATTCACGTGTTTGAAGAGCCGCTCGCCGCTGTTTTGAATCGGGACTGGATGGAATGTGACAGTTTTTAGTATGTTATGTTCACTTCTCTCTCTAAAAGAATCTCATTTATATATTTTCTTATTAAGATTGTGTTTCCAAATTTAAACATTTAAAATTTAAACAGGTCTTGATTATTGTTCCATAAAATGTAATGTTATTACTGATAAATAAAACATTTCGTCTAACATCATTCCATAGGGCAATGATGCTCGAGCAATTGCCCCTTTGGATAGCCAGAGAAATTTTCTGAACCAAGTACCTACTGACGCGAGCGAGGATCACCAGAAACGCGATGTAGGGCAGCTCCAACCTTTTTAATAAAAGAGGTCGCCCATGGACCTAGACTGAGACAGTCACTCTGTACTAAACTGTCGGTACAATGGAACTATTTGTTCTATGCTGACCGTCTAAATAAAGCACTACTTATACTCCCAAGTGCTTTCAAAGATACATAGATAGAGGAATTTTTATATTGAGTCAAGCACGAGTCAGGAATGTTGTCCCCCGATTGACACAAAGGACTAAATTACTTAGCAGAAGGTAGCAAGGTAGCATACTTGCCTTAAAAGGTCACAGATTCGATTCCTGTCCAGGACAAACTTTATCCTAAGCAGACAAGGTTCTAGAAATGGCTAACAATAATTACCTGCAATGAACAGCCGTGCCACTCTCAAAGATTCAGGGCCTTCATGGTACCAAGTGGTTTGATCTTTTCGTTGAGCAAGCTTCTCCTCCTCTTCTTCCTGCTTCCTCTGAATTGCATCCTCACCTAACCTGGAAATAATAATATTAATGGTAATTAGTTTTTACAATATTATTGCCCACTTAGTGTATGAAAACAAATTGTAGATTGTAAATAAAAGAAGCCTCTTTTTTTAAATAATAACTCAGGTACCTACATAAAGTCCCCTATCAAAGAGGACTAAAGTAGGAACCTAAATTTCGAATTCTTGCTTCCAGTTACAGGCTAGACATCAATATTGTGCCCTAGACTAGACAGTAAGTATTACTGTAGACTAGAGATAGGTATTTTTTATTTATGTTTAGACATTTTACAGTACCCAATATTTCAGAACTATAGTCCTAATAAAAATTGTTTCACTTTAGGTAATATCTCAGCCCTCAGATGTAAGAGGTACGAAATCTTTGTGTAACAATATACCTTGACAGAAGATCTCTCAGCCGACTTCTCCTTTCAGCAGGACCTTCTCCAAACAAACAAATTGGTTCCCCAAGATAATGCCCCGGCCTTTAGATTTCAGCCAAAGTCGCTCGAACTTGGCACAGAGATTCGATAACTTATCAAAGTTATCCTTGGGCCCTGTTTCCAGAAGGTACGGTTCGGTCGTTATTCCAAACCAAAGTTCCGCCATTCAGGGCTATACAGGGAAAAAGCTCAAAAGGAACTTAAATCGTAGTATAATTATTTAGTAGGTACATAATTATGTGTATAAGGCTTATGTGTGTCACAAAAGATCTAATCAGGTCGCAGTGACATAGGGCGTTTATTAAAAAAGGCTTGTGTATAAGGAAAAGTAGAAATAAAAGTAAGTACCTACATAGTAGGTAAAATGAGGGTTTTTTATTGTTCAAAGTTAAAATAGCTAAAATAATTACTCAGCTTACCTTGTTCCACCATAAGGAGAAAGCTGTTAAAGGCGCGCGTTTCGTCTCGATTCAAATACAACTGTACATACTCCGTCACAGCATTGCCACGGGTCTCATTCACCCTCTCCCCCACCAGGGTAGACCAGACGCACATGCGATGCAACAGGTCGCCCTGCGCCTGTAGGAAGCCGAGACAGAGGGGGAACAAGTGCCACGCGTCGACCTGTGCATCATTGTGCTGTGAGGAGATTTGCTTGGAAATCGACGCGAACCGGTGCAGATAGTCGGTGAGGAATTTCTGAAACAATGGAAGGGAGAGTAAGAAAATATGCTTTTGGATATGCATTTAGATTTGGATCAGAAAGTATGCATTTGAATATATGCATTTAGATTTGGATAAGAAAATATGCATTTGGATTTAAAAAGAAAAAAAAAAATATGAATCAAAGGTCACTTCGAAATATGAGGTTGCCAGCTTAGTTACAAGCTTGCTTGGTAGTGCGTCTGTCTTGTAAGCGCTAGGCCGCAGGTTCGATTCCCGTCCGGGGCGGATTTTATCCTGAAGGGATAATGTTCGTTCTGGGAACGGCTGGCTTTCTCCTATCCTGTCTTCCTTCTCTCTTCGATTTCGGGACTACAGGACCTTAGCAGTTACAGTTCCCTCTGTCAAACCTCTTCAAAAGCAAGTAAAAAAAAAATAATAATAAAAAATAATAAAAAGCAAACAGACACGTAGGTTAAGTAACTCACATGACAACTATCAATCAGTTGGGTGACCACACATCCTCGACTTAGCTGGAAACAGGTGGTGATTGCCTCGGTCATAATCTTGAACACAACGTCTGTGCTGTGTGCCAAGCCTGGGTAAACAAAATAATTAAATAATTATTAGGTATGAATTGTAAATTTATTTGCATATTCCTACAATAATGATACAAATATTTGTCCACATGGATAAACGAAGTAACTCACTTTCAAGATTCGAATTTTCAACTTCAACACCCTGACTGCCAAAGGATATTCTATGGTGTTTCCCCACAGGTCCCCAGGTATGAAAACAACTCCGAAAATAATTAAATAATTATTAGGTATTAATTGTAAATTTATTTGCATATTCCTACTTCCTACAAAAATGATACAAATATTTGTACACATGGATAAACGAAGTAACTCACTTTCTAGATTCGAATTTTCAACTTCAACACCCTGACTGCCAAAGGATATTCTATGGTGTTTCCCCACAGGTCCCCAGGTATGAAAACAACTCCGATTAGGTATGAATTGTAAATTTATTTGCATATTCCTACAATAATGATACAAATTTTGTCCACATGGATAAACGAAGTAACTCACTTTCAAGATTCGAATTTTCAACTTCAACACCCTGACTGCCAAAAGATATTCTATGGTGTTTCCCCACAGGTCCCCAGGTATGAAAACAACTCCCTTAACACGAGAGACAGACTCATTTCTTGGAATTTTTTCGTCAAACAAATAACGAAATTTAACTCAGAGGCCCCTCTTTTAGATAACCATTTATGTCCGGTCCACAAAGTGAGTTTAAAATCCGTTTAAGTTTAACTCTCGGATTAAGCAAAAGTACTCTTACGATTAAGCAAAATTAAGCAAAAGTACTTTGACGATTAAGCAAAATTACTCTTACGATAATAAGAAAGGATTAAGCAAAAGTACTCTTACGATTAAGCAAAATTAAGCAAAAGTACTTTGATGATTAAGCAAAATTAAGCAAAAGTACTTTGACGATTAAGCAAAAGTACTCTTACGATAATAAGAAAGGAAAATACATCTCTAATAGAAAGAGTGCATTTACCATCAACTTGATCCATGACAGTCCGGTCCACAAAGTGAGTTTAAAATCCGTTTAAGTTTAACTCTCGGATTAAGCAAAAGTACTCTTACAGTTAAGCAAAATTAAGCAAAAGTACTTTGACGATAATAAGAAAGGATTAAGCAAAAGTACTCTTACGATAATAAGAAAGGAAAATACATCTCTAATAGAAAGAGTGCATTTACCATCAACTTGATCCATGACGTCTTCCCGAGTCACATCTTCCTGTTTGTGTAGTTGAGCAAGCATTGAGTTGTACTGGAGATTACTGTAGTTACTCAAATGAGGAGAGAGGGGAGCGTGGATGAGAGTTCGGAGACGGGAAGGGGGCTGGATGAGATCTGACTCTGTGAAACCGAAGATCATGGGGAGATTAATGGGTTTTAAAAATTTGAATTTGAATATACCTTGTTTATACTACCAGCATAGGACTGAAAAGTCCCTTAACTCTCGCAGTCTAAACAAGGTCTTATATATTTGATTGGTAATAACATTACATTTTATGGAACAATAATCAAGACCTGTTTAAATTTTAAATTTGGAAACACAATCTTAATAAGAAAATATAAGTCAGCTCCCATGGCGTAGTGGTCACTGCGCTCGCCTTGCACGCGGAAGACCCGGGTTCGATTCCCGGCGGGGTCAAGAAATTTGTATCATGCAAATGATTGATACCGTGACTGGCTGTTGCGGGGCCCACTCAGCCTCGTGAGGAAAATGAGTAGCTATGTAATATAATGCGCATAGCGACCGGTGCCAGCATGGTAGGTAAACATTGGATTTTAGGATTATTGAGATATTGGAAAAATCCTACAATGCTGCAGTGAACACCAAAGTTGTGACATAATAACACAAAGAAACTGCATTTACATTTACAAAACACTACCAAGCAAGCTTGTAACTAAGCTGGCAACCTCATATTTCGAAGTGACCTTTGATTCATATTTTTTTTTTTCTTTTTAAATCCAAATGCATATTTTCTTATCCAAATCTAAATGCATATATTCAAATGCATACTTTCTGATCCAAATCTAAATGCATATCCAAAAGCATATTTTCTTACTCTCCCTTCCATTGTTTCAGAAATTCCTCACCGACTATCTGCACCGGTTCGCGTCGATTTCCAAGCAAATTTCCTCGCAGCATAACGATGCACAGGTCGACGCGTGGCACTTGTTCCCCCTCTGTCTCGGCTTCCTACAGGCGCAGGGCGACCTGTTGCATCGCATGTGCGTCTGGTCTACCCTGGTGGGGGAGAGAGTGAATGAGACCCGTGGCAATGCTGTGACGGAGTATGTACAGTTGTATTTGAATCGAGACGAAACACGCGCCTTTAACAGCTTTCTCCTTATGGTGGAACAAGGTAAGCTGAGTAATACTTTAGCTAGGTACTTTAACTTTGAACGATAAAAAACCCTCATTTTACCTATTATTTAGGTACTTACTTTTATTTCTACTTTTTCTTCTACACAATATGCCTTTTTTAATAAACGCCCTATGTCACTGCGACCTGATTAGATCTTTTGTGACACACATAAGCCTTATACACATAATTATGTACCTACTAAATAATTATACTACGATTTAAGTTCATTTTGAGCTTTTTCCCTGTATAGCCCTAAATGGCGGAACTTTGGTCCGGAATAACGGCCGATCCGTACCTTCTGGAAACAGGGCCCAAGGATAACTTTGATAAGTTATCGAATCTCTGTGCCAAGTTCGAGCGACTTTGGCTGAAATCTAAAGGCCGGAGCATTGCGAACTCTTTTTGAGCTTTTTCCAAGATTTGGCGCTAAATAGCGGCCGAACCGTACATTTCTCGAGGTCCAAATGGCGGAACTTTGGTTTGGAATAACGACCGAACCGTACCTTCTGGAAACAGGGCCAAAGGATAACTTTGATAAATTATCGAATCTCTGTGCCAAGTTCGAGCGACTTTGGCTGAAACTAAAGGCCGGAGCATTGCGAACTCTTTTTGAGCTTTTTCCAAGATTTGGCGCTAAATAGCGGCCGAACCGTACATTTCTTGAGGTCCGGCCCGCGGACACTTTTGATCATCATTAATTATGGAAGCTGTCTGCAAAATTTGAGCGACCTGTAGCGAAAGGTAAAGTTGTGAGAAGCGCTAGTTAATTTTGAGCATTTTCCCTGTATAGCCCTAAATGGCGGAACTTTGGTTCGGAATAAAGGCCAAACCGTACCTTCTGGAAACAGGGCCCAATGATAATTTTGATCTACATAATTTATCGAATCTCTGTGCCAAGTTCGAGCGACTTTGGCTGAAATCTAGACCCTCAACGATGAGTTTTCTATTTCACTACCTTTCTCAGGGGAAGAACACCAGTTCCTACCCAGCATTGTCAGCAAGGTCGAGAAGATGTGCAAGTCCATTC
Source organism: Diaphorina citri (assembly GCF_000475195.1). Taxonomy (NCBI): domain Eukaryota; kingdom Metazoa; phylum Arthropoda; class Insecta; order Hemiptera; family Psyllidae; genus Diaphorina; species Diaphorina citri. The sequence goes on from NW_007378160.1 coordinate 117,781, forward strand.
ATCAGATCACCTACGAGGTCATCTTCAACCCCATCTCCTCCTATATTAACAAAGCTCAAAGTTCTTGGACGCAGAATCCCCAACGCTCCAATCTACCGGACTACAGCTTCACACCTCAGGAGTATATCACGCAGGTAACCTCAATATGCTGGACTAATGTTTCGTTTTCTGTTCGTCAATATTTTTTCCCCTTTTATAAATTAACTTATCAACTAACACCCACCTCTCTGATAATGCCGATACCGTGAGGCGAAACATGTCTGCCAAAAAACAAGTAAGTAAAGTAGATAAAGTTGTCATTATTACAATTAATTATCCTCCTTTCTGTTTTGATATGAATTGCATTCATACGTAGGGTTATCAGGAGACACTTTTTAAATGCCGGACGTGTTGGTTGAAAAAGCAGGGAAATAGGAGGGTTTTGTCAAAGTCTGAGCTTAGGCAAAAGAGTCTGAGTGAGGTCTTAACTTCACAGAACCACTAGTTATTTTTTCTCCTTTTTTTTTAATTTAAGCAAGGTTTATAAAATGTACACCTATTTTATACCAAGTACATAAGACCTTGTTTAGACTGCGGGAGTAAAGGGACTTTTCAGTCTCATTCTGGCAGTATAAACAGGGTATATTCTATTCTAGTTATTTATTTATTGTGCGCGTTTCCTTCTCAGATTGGCGAGTACCTCCTCACTCTGCCTCAACATCTTGAACCGTTCCTTCTCAATGAGAACCCCTCCCTATCCAAGGCATTAGAGTGCGCAGACTCCGAGTACAAGACAGAAACAGGCGGAGGTCCGGCCAACATACTGCTGGGCATGCTAGCGCGCGGTACATGTCAGGCTCTGTGCGATAGGATATTGGCCACGCAGAAACTATCGGCCGTCGCGTGTAAACAGCTGATTACCGATATAGGTAAGTTGTTGTAAAAATAGCCAAACTCAAATGTCAGCCCAAAGCAATCACCCTAGTTAGGGCTGATTGAGAGGCTGACGAAAAATGTCGATCCCATCTGTACACGGGAAAAGGCGAAGAAGAAGGTGTTGTTGTAGCGGCTTCAGCTGTAGCCGAATGGTAATGGCAGAGTGAAGAAAGGATATCTTTTTTTTTTCCTGCCATACACCGGGGTGATGGTCTCTTTGGCCATGCTTAATTGGCTCGTCCTGGACCGCAGTTAACCATCGTGAGGACTTGTGCTTGGTCTTTAAAAGTAGAGAGAACCCTTTGAAGAACTGCCAGCTAGCTAGGCTGGTTGGGGTTAGCTGTTCTCCCTGTTCATCGTCACATAGCCAGATGCTAGTCTACTCTCCGTTTAACGTCCCAGATAGCCGGCAGCAGTTAATCATTCTGATTCATATTGTGTTCACAGATTATTTAAACAACGTTTTGGAAGAACTGGGTGTGGATCTGACTGAAACCTTGCAGCAAATCCTAACCTTGCTTCGTCTGGAACCGGCTGAATACCATCAGCAAAGTATAGGCTGCTCTCACAAACTCGTAGCGTCCATACGAGAAATGAGAAGCTTGGTTTAGAATGGTGAGACAAAGTATATTTTTGATAAATAAAACATTTCGTCTAACATCATTCCATAGGGCAATGATGCTCGAGCAATTGCCCCTTTGGATAGCCAGAGAAATTTTCTGAACCAAGTACCTACTGACGCGAGCGAGGATCTCCAGAAACGCGATGTAGGGTAGCTCCAACCTTTTGAAATATTTAATAGCAAACTCTTGTATTTATTTTATTTTACAAATATTTTCAATGCACACTTACTTTCTGAAGTCAGAGGAGGACACGGAAAGTAATGTAAGTAAGACCAGCCCGATTCGAAAAACGGGCCCCCGTTCCATGAAAAATTTCGCACTTTGCACAGTTTTTGACCATTTGCAATATTTGCATTTGGCGTAATATTCGATATTACACAAGAAAACCCTTTTATTTTATTTTTCGTGTACTTGTAGAATGTAGACTTAACTTTTCCTGTGCTAATTTCTGTATGTTCGCAATGTCACTTCAGTGTTTGGGTTCAGTCTGTTAAGGAGGCAGATGACATCAGTGAAGGCAATCTCTTTGGGCAATTTTATCGACAAAATGGCAAGAGTACCCCGAGGCAAGAAGAAAACAGGTAAACAACATATTCATTACCTTGATTTGAGGACTAAATTTTAAGACTCGAGTTGGACCGAACCACCAACCTCCAAAATACACCATATTACATCGATTTTTTTTAAGAGGTTTGACAGAGGGAACTGTAGCTGCAATGGTCTTATCGTCCCGAAATCGAAGAGAGAAGGAAGACAGGATAGGAGAAAGCCAGCCGTTCCGAGAACGAACATTATCCCACAGAACTAGGTACTCATTAGGAAGGAGGGAGGGTGGTAGGTAATACTTGGTAAAAAATATTAAAGGGTAGGATGCCCCCCTAATAGTATCATCTTTATTCTCCAGTGTGTGACCCCGTGATGGGAGACGATGGCAGAATGTATGTCCCAGAAGAGGTGCTTCCCATTTATGCTAATGAACTTCTGTCTGTGGCCGATGTGATTTGTCCCAACCAGTTTGAAGCAGAGTAAGTTTGAAAGTTTGTTTTAGCCATGGAGGTATAAGGTAGCTACTTGAGCTCCTTGGTTTTAGCCCTCTGCCTTAAAGAAATCCGAAGACCTTGTTCCTTTGAGCAGATCTTATGCACAGATAGTGAAAATGAAAAATATTAAAAATTTGACCAACAAGCTGGGGCCAACCTAGAACCTAGTTTTCTTGGAAGGTAGCACGTCTGCCTTGTAAACGCCAGGTCGCGGGTTCGTTCTTGGGACGAGTCTTTCTGCTATCTCATCCTCCCATGAATCTTTGTGGTAAAGTCGAGAGCTTCTTTACAACTTTAGTGGGTATCACAGCATTACTAAATGCTTCCTTTACTATTAATTTTCATTTACTATTATCATCATTTTAAGTACACTTGTAATGTCACCACTGGTCGCTACTCGATTAAAGTAGCTACACAATTGTACTCCCGAGGCTGATTGCACCCCGAACACCAAGCACGAAACCAAAAAAAAACTTCGACCCCGCCGGAAATTGAACCCGGAACCTCCGGCGTGCTCATGAATCTTTGTGGTAAAGTCGAGAGCTTCTTTACAACTTTAGTGGGTATCACAGAATTACTAAATGCTTCCTTTACTATTAATTTTCATTTACTCGTATCATCATTTTAAGTACACTTGTAATGTCACCACTGGTCGCTACTCGATTAAAGTAGCTACACAATTGTCCTCACAAGGCTGATTGCACCCCGAACACCAAGCACGAAACCAAAAAAACTTCGACCCCGCCGGAAATTGAACCCGGAACCTCCGGCGTGCAAGCCTGGTGTGATACCCACTCGGCCACGGAGGTTGCTCTAAAACTGTTCATAATAATTATAATCAAATACTAATTTCGCAGAACTGGTAAGCTAGGAGCAGGGAGGTATTTTTTCGCCAACCTGATTTTGGCCTTCACTCAGCAGAAATTCGTACACCTGTTTGACCAGTGTGTCACCACTCAGCTCCTCTCCTCTCTCCACCACACGCTTGAACTCCTCACAGTACACTCCCTTCTGACACTTGTCATAGTAGCTAAGCAGCTGAGGCAGTCGTTCCATGGAGGAGAAAATACGGACGAACTTGTGTGCATCATCTGTGAAGAAGAAAAAATGTGGAGATTTTTTTAAGAAGTTTGATAGTGTGAACTGTAACTTATTGGTAATTAGTACACAGTGTCCAACACCCACGCAAACAACAAGAAATCAAGTTCAGTAATCGTAAAAAAGCCTACGACAGAGGCGAAACTCGAGTCGGTTTCGGAAAATCCCTAGGAACCCTGGACACATAAAATGAGGTAAGCGATTAATAAAGGAACTGTAACTGCTAAGGTCTCATCGTTCCAAAAGCGAAGAGAGAATGAAGACAGCCAGCCTTTCTGAGAGCAAACCTTAACTTTTTAGGATTAAATCTGTCCGTGAATCGAACCCGCGCCCTAGCACCTAGTTGGCTTAAAAGGTAGATCGCCTACCTTCTAAGCGCTAGGTCGCGGGATCGATTTCCGCCCGGGGCGAAACTTTACCCTAGACAGATAAGGTCCAAAAGCCTGGCTTTCTCCTATCCGGTCCTCCTTCTCTCTTCGACTTCGGGACGATAAGACTTCCGTTGTTACATTTCCTTCGATCAAACTTGATCCAAGGAAACCTACCAAGGTGTTTAGAGGTGAATGCTTGCACCAGATGAGGACTGGCGATGGCTTCCAGTTGGTTCTTCAGGGTTTCCAGTTGCAATCTTTTGTCCTCATAGTCAGGAGTGTGAGTTAGAACAGCTAGACATTGCTGCATACTCACAATCTTGGCCGCAATTCCTTCTATGTCACCACGCTCGAAAATCTGAAAGAAACAAGTTATATCAGCCAGCCTAGTTAGCTTAGTTGGTAGTGCGTCTGCCTTGTAAGCGCTAGGCCGCGGGTTCGATTCCCGCCCGGGGCGAATTTTATCCTGATGGGATTATGTTTGTTCTCGGAACGGCTGGCTTACTCCTGTCTTGTCTTCCTTCTCTCTTCGATTTAGGGACTATGAGACTTTAGCAGTTACAATTCTCTCTATCAAACCTCTTCAAAAGAGAGAAAAATGTGTATTACCTATGAATCATATTGCTATTGACTTGACAAATTTTAGTAAGTAAGTAATTAGCTAATTAGGTACATATATGATTTCTCTCAGGTCATTCACTCCTGTCCATACCTCTTCTATGTCAGTAGTCATGAGAGTCCAGTTATCAGCTTCATGCAGTGATTGTATGTTTGTTCTCGGAACGGCTGGCTTACTCCTGTCTTGTCTTCCTTCTCTCTTCGATTTAGGGACTCTGAGACTTTAGCAGTTACAATTCTCTCTATCAAACCTCTTCAAAAGAGAGAAAAAATGTGTATTGCCTATAAATCATATTGCTATTGACTTGACAAATTTTAGTAAGTAGGTAATTAGCTAATTAGGTACATATATTAGGTATCAATAAATCAGAATGCAATTATTAGTGATTTCTCTCAGGTCATTCACTCCTGTCCATACCTCTTCTATGTCAGTAGTCATGAGAGTCCAGTTATCAGCTTCATGCAGTGATTGTTTGGCTGATAGTAGCTCTGACTTGATCTTATCAATACGTTCCAAACTTGCCATGGAAGCCCTTGTATTTTTCTCCACCTACAATGGACATGAACGAAAAATGAGACATGAGTACATGAAGGCCTAGAGCCAAATCAGAGTAAAAACAAAATAGTGCAATATTTACCCTGATGAAGAATAAAACTTGGACATTCTGCATTTTATTTAATATCAGAGTGGTTAACCCTGTCTCTGTAACAATAAAAAAAAAAAAAAATAATTAAAAACTTCTCCACCTACAATGGACATGAACGAAATGAGACATGAGTACGTGAAGGCCTAGAGCCAAATCAGAGTAAAAACAAAATAGTGCAATATTTACCCTGATGCAGATTAAAACTTGGACATTCTGCATTTTATTTAATATCAGAGTGGTTAACCCTGTCTCTGTAACAATAAAAAAAAAAAAAAAATGAAAAAAAGCAAAAGCCAAGATAAAGCTTTCCTTTTATAAATACCTTTCACAGTCATGGTCTTTGACTTTTACGGTCATTTTCAAAATTGTGGACTTTCCCAGGTTTTCCCTAGTATGTACCTATAGGTCCTATAGACCCTGTAATATTACAATCCACCATAATTGAACCCAAAGCCAAGGAAAACCTAGACCCTTGACAAATGGAGTGCGCCTGAAGACATGTGATGTGTTCCAATCCACTTGACCCAACATCATATCACATCAATAATAACAATAACTCACATCAATAATCTCTTGTTTGACGGCACTCATCTTCTGCTGCAACATTTCTGCCTCCTGACTCAAAACATTGGCATCTCTCATGATTCTTGGCAGACTTGCCACCACTTGCTCGTTCATTTCTTCCAGACCACTGTTGACTTGCTGCACATACAGCTGCAACTTCTTCACCATATTTCCCACATATACCTGAAAATTCATCAATAGCATTGAGGTAAAGCCACAGTGCAATAATCCTAAACAAAAATGGATCCGACACACAAGGGATCAAGAAAAGACCACATAATAATAAGGTAAAGTTTTTTTTTTTTTTTTAGGGAGGCAAGCCACCTTGTAAGTGCTAGGTCATGGGTTCTATTCCTGTCTAGGGCAAACTTTATTCTACACAGATAAGGCTTGTTCTTGGAATGGCTGGCTTTCTATCTTGGTCTCTATGCTCTTTGATTTCAGGATAATAAGATATCTGTTACAATTGACTTGATCAAATGTCTCTTTCTCCTTCTTATTAATTTATTTAAAATGATAGTAATAAAATACTTACTGATTTATTGTCTTGGTCCTTGACATTTTTTAGTGACTCATTGATCCAGTTTTTAACATCAAAATTGTCACTAGAAAATGCTGATATATCCTGGAACAGCACAATTGTTAAATAGTTCTGACTAACTCCATTAGGGTATTTAATATACCAGGACAACACTAGTCGTAATAGCTACTCAAATTTAGCAGAGAGGTTTGATAAGTACATCAAAAGAGTCAATGAGCTGGGTCCCAAGAAATGAACGGGTCAGCCTCTATTTGAGGCCCAAGATATGTATGGTTTGGCAGATATTTCATCTGATTTGTTTTTTGGGAACAATTTTTCTTCACTGAACTAATAATGTATGATGTAAGTAGGTAATACTGTAAACTTACCATTGTCAAAAGAGGTAGAAGATGTTATCAGTGTATCTCTTATCAATGCATTTCTTAATCCACAGGCGAGGACATTTTTCAAGGGCTTATTACTAGGTGAAGGACATAAAATTTAGTAAGGTAAATTCTCTCAGACACTTTCAAAACATGTCTATTTTCTGGAAATATGTGAGTTTTTTTAAAATGAACACCAAAAATTGTCGGGTTTTTACTACTACAGAGGCTATGTCCACGGGTGTGGACATCGGGCGTTTGAGACTACAAGCAGTAATTTTTTCTCGGGCTTCGACTACATTGAATATGTCCACACGTGTGGACATCGGGCGTCAGGAGGTTATCAGGACAACACTAGTCGTAATAGCTACTCAAATTTTGCAGAGAGGTTTGATAAGTAGATCAAAAGAGTCAATGAGCCGGGTCCCAAGAAATGAACGGGTCAGCCTCTATTTGAGGCCTAAGATATGTACGAGTATGGTTTGGCAGATATTTCATCTGATTTGGTTTTTGGGAACAATTTTTCTTCACTGAACTAATAATGAATGATGTAAGTAGGTAATACTGTAAACTTACCATTGTCAAAAGAGGTAGAAGATGTTATCAGTGTATCTCTTATCAATGCATTTCTTAATGTTATCCCAAATATGTATGTAGATTCTCAATTAGACAAGTTCTTTTTTTTTAATCCCACTAACTGTTGAAATTATCATAATATAGCCTACTATAATCTGTTTTCTTTGTTTTCAGATCCCTCAGCACTCACATGCAAAGAGAAAGAGCTGAAACTGATCCAAAGTAAATCAGACATTGAAAATCCCGTGGTCAAAATTGAGGCTCAACCTTTTTCCTTATGAATATGAGAAGGGAGGGGAAAACTCTATCCAATACGTAACTCTATCCAATCTTTTTTAATGTTTTTAGCGATTAGGGTTTCATCACTGTGTATAGTCTGTACCTCATAGATGAGGAGAACCGTACCTCATACATGAGGTGAAATGAGTACTAAAGAAGTCTTCCTTAGCATTAATTAATTTAAGATTAGCCATCTTATTTTTTTAACAATAATAAAAAATTATACACCTATCTACCGACAATATCTCCCCCATGGTCTTTATTTTGTGATGTAAAATTAAGAGAGAACAGGACAACACTAGTCGCAATAGCTACTCAAATTTTGCAGAGAGGTTTGATAAGTAGATCAAAAGAGTCAATGAGTCAGGTCCCAAGAAATGAACGGGTCAGCCTCTATTTGAGGCCTAAGATATGTATGGTTTGGCAGATATTTCATCTGATTTGGTTTTTGGGAACAATTTTTCTTCACTGAACTAATAATGTATGAAGTAGGTAATACTGTAAACTTACCATTGTCAAAAGAGGTAGAAGATGTTATCAGTGTATCTCTTATCAATGCATTTCTTAACAGATGACACTATGTATAGTCTGTACCTCATAGATGAGGAGAACCGTACCTCATACATGAGGTGAAATGAGTACTAAAGAAGTCTTCCTTAGCATTAATTTTAACAGATGCAATGCAAATTCCTGATTTTAAAAAAATTAGGTATCACTTATCACTTTTATCAATTTTCGACCAACTCAACAAAAATCATTTTTCAAATTTCAATTTCAAATATGTGGCGGGAAATGCCTTGACGTCATAAACTGCCCATGAAATGCCCAGCTTCAAAGGCGGTAAAATTTAAATTTTGTAAATTTGAATTTTTGACTGTGCACTGTGCCCTGCCCTGCCCTAGGTTATCGTTATCAGGTAATGTAATCTATTTCTTATTTCCTATTTTCAGTTTCCAAATACTTAATACTTATACTTATCACCTATTTTGATTTCTCCATGTTTATCAAGTTGCTCTCTCTTATTTTCCTCTGCTTCATTTACTCTTTGTACCAATATCATAATCTTATCTCAAAGAATTATATAAATATAAATAACATCATCCACCCTATTATCAGCACAAGTTTATCTCTTATCACCTTATCAGTGCAGTTAATTGCTAATGTGCCAATCTTCCATTTCTATACCAATTTCCACTTTACAGTATTATCTTTTCTCAAAGTAAGAAAAGTAAAAAAAAAAAATCTGGTGTGAACATTGTCTCATTAAGGGCGTATTTCTAAACCTGAAAACGGCTACTTTCCTTGTGGCATATAATATCTCTAGTAGCGCGGTTAAACTTTCTTGACTTCGCGAGGCGGAGCGCTGCCGCGCTCCTTGGTCTCTAGTCTTGCCACGTCGTAAAAGCTTTAGCCTATTTGCCCAAACATAAATAACGAATTAACGACCGATACAGCAACCTCCGTGGCCGAGTGGGTATCTCACTAAACTTGTACACTGGAGTCCCTAGGTTCGATCCTCGGCAGAGTCGGAAGCTTTTTCGGCTCTATAAACTAAACATATTTCGGTACTGTACTATGATATGAAACAAAAAATATTAGCGAATGGAACCGCGATCTTACATTATTATTATTATTTTACTTTCATTATTTTGTTCCAGGTGGGTCCAAAACGACAGTGAGCATCAACATTCCCCAATTTGACGCCAGTTTCACCGGTACAGGCGATCTGTTTGCGGCACTCATGCTAGCTTACATTACACGCACCAATCACAATGTGAAGGAATCCCTAGAGCGGACCATTGCAACTATACAAAGTGTGCTAGAACGAACTGCACAATCATTCCCGAACAAAGGTCAGTATGAGGTTTAGTTTCTCAGTCACCACAGGCCGATTTTTTTTTTTTTTTTTTTTTTTTTTCAAGCAATGTTCTTAATCAAGCCTGTTTAATTTTTTCAATCTTCTTTCATCCGACTAGGGTAAGGTCTTGAGTCCTCCATTTGCACCATGAAATAACTGCACCGCAGGCCAAATTTTTTCAAGATAAATGACCTTTGACCAAAATAATGACCTCAAGACTACTATACAGCCATTTCTCAAATTGTGAGCTACAATTTATAGAAACCAGAATTAACGAAATTGAAATTTTTATGACCACAGGCGAAAATTTTGGTCTCTAATTTAAAAAAAAAACTTAGTTATCAAAAACACAAAATTTGACGCCGCGGGCGAATTTTTTGAATATTTTGGTCTACAATAGTAAGAGAAGCAGACTTGTCAAAGGTGTAATCTTCAGGGCCGCAGGCGAAACTTTTCAGTAAGTTGTATGTAACCTGTAGCTTGTCATGTGTCAGTTTTTTATGTAATTAAATACGTGTAAAAAACGAGTATAGTTATTCCCCCCTATATATTTCTTTAGAACATAAAATGACAGCGCCGCAGGCGAAATTTTTTTCGAGAAAATTTAAGTAGCTCCTTCAAGGTTGCATAATTTTTTTTACTGACCAAAGTCTTTTTCACTTTTTATAGGCCTTTGAAATATTCCCAAAACTTCAGCGCCGCAGGCGAAATTTTTGAGAGATTATATGTTGCCCCTTCATGGTTGCATACTTTTTTAATTGAAATCTTTCTTTGTCTTTTTTTAATTTTTTTGAAAAAAGCATTTTTAAAAAAAGCATTTTGGCTCAAATGTAAAATGGGTCAAAAAAAGCATTTAAAATGTAAAATGCAAAATGCTTTTTCAAAACCAATTTGAAATGTAAAATGTAAATGTACATTTTACATTTTGCATTTTGCATTTTCCATTTTGCATTTTGCGGTTCGCACATCTCTGATAGTAGGTACTGTAACTTGTTAGGACTGTTTGTTCGTATTATAGGCTATCAATAGGTACCTACTCCCGTGAAGTAACACGGAGTATATTCCACTATATAAACGAGTTTACGAGTTTCCCACTGATTGTTTTGGTAGTTAAATTTCCTACTGAAAAATATGAAACGTGTTTCCGATCCAACCGCTCGTCTTATCAACCTATTTTTAATGTGTTTTCATATTCATAATGTGTTCGTGGAATTGTAAAAACTTGGTGGCTTTTTTTTTTTTTTTTTTTTTTTTTTTTTTTTTTTTTTTTTTTTTTTTTTTTTTTTTTTTTTTTTTTTTTTTTTAGGGAGGTACCTTTTTTCCCAGATAGGTAGCTACACCTACCAGGATTTGGAAGGTTATTGGTTTTAGACAGATGATTTATTTATTTTTATTTCCAATTTTATTATTGGGGCATTTTTGTTTCACAGGTACTTGGTTTTGAAGTGGATGCTATCAACACGGTTCAATTTTCAAATCACTCTGGCTATGGTCATCTGAAGGGTAAAGTCATCACTGAACAAGATTTTGGTAAGATTATAACACCAAATTAGAAGAAGGGAAAAAATAGCTTTAGTCATTAGCTTTATGACTTCCTTTACATTTGGGGGGAGGGGGTTCAGAAAAATTACTTACTAAAAAACTTATTGATTTTTATATGTAAATGTTAATTAAAAAAAAAAATTTGGACCAATTGCAATACTTTCATTACTAGTATAGCTCCGCTATACTGTAGTAATAGAAAGTAAAAAAAAAAGGTGATAAGTACCTACACCTACCTGTAAATACCTTCTTGTCATAATAATGGACCTTTTTTTTACACCTAACACCTAACCAGCATGATTCTACATTTTCAGATGAATTAATAGAAGGCCTTAAGATGAACGACCTTATGGACTACACTCATGTGCTTACTGGCTACTGTAGATCCCCCCAGTTGCTGTCCAAAATTGGAGAACTTGTAAAGGAATTGAAGAAAGCCAACCCCACATTAATGTATGGTTAGTGCTTTATAGTACGCTGACCCCACTTATGTGGGAAAAGGCTAAGAAGAAGAGTGCTTTATAGTACACATTTCTGCCTTGGTAGGACAGTTCAGGGGCTGGTGGAAATCCATATTTGAAAGCAAAACCAAATGGTATTTATACTATAGGTACAGACTTAAAAATTTGGAGTTCTGCATAGTCAATAATGTTTTCCTCCAAAAAGAGAGAAATTAAAGAGGAATAATTAAAAATAAGTTCAAATGAACTTTTAAGCAAAATGAAAAAGGCTTGAAAAAAAGAACAAAAAGAAAAGAACTAGGTACTCATTAGGAAGGAGGGAGGGAGGGTGGTAGGTAATAGTTGGTAAAAAATATTAAAGGGTAGGATGCCCCCCTAATAGTATCATCTATATTCTCCAGTGTGTGACCCCGTGATGGGAGACAATGGCAGAATGTATGTCCCAGAAGAGGTGCTTCCCATTTATGCTAATGAACTTCTGTCTGTGGCCGATGTGATTTGTCCCAACCAGTTTGAAGCAGAGTAAGTTTGAAAGTTTGTTTTAGCCATGGAGGTATAAGGTAGCTACTTGAGCTCGTCGGTTTTAGCCCTCTGCCTTAAAAAAATCCGAAGACCTTGTTCCTTTGAGCAGATCGTATGCACTTATAGTGAAAATGAAAAATAATGAAAATTTGACCAACAAGCTGGGGCCAACCTAGTTTTCTTGGAAGGTAGCACGTCTGCCTTGTAAACGCCAGGTCGCGGGTTCGTTCTTGTCTTGGGACGAGTCTTTCTCCTATCTTATCCTCCTCTGTTTGAAGACCTCCTTTGTTACAGTTCCTCTTTCAACTACCGCGGTAATAAGGAATCACCGATTTTTTTTTTTTTTCTTTTTTTAAGATGAGTGTTCCACCGCCGTTTTTATTTCGTAGCAATGAAACAACTGCTACGTTAGACGCCTGTGGTCTGTGTTGTAACATGCCCATGTTGGAAGATTGGTTTGATTTTTCTTGCAGACTTCTGACCAAGATTCCAATCAAAGACAAAGCTAGTCTGTTGAAAACAATCAACGTCCTGCATGACAGAGGCATCAAAACTGTGGTCATATCATCGTCAGAGCTTGGACCAGAGAAACATTTGCTAGGAGTAGCCAGTACTGTTGTTGGTATGTCTAGACCGAAATCTTTTGTCTCATTAAGGGCGTATTTCTAAACCTGAAAACGGCTACTTTCCTTGTGGCATATAATATCTCTAGTAGCGCGGTTAAACTTTCTTGACTTCGCGAGGCGGAGCGCTGCCGCGCTCCTTGGTCTCTAGTCTTACAACGTCGTAAAAGCTTTAGCGTATTTGACCAAACATAAATAACGAATTAACGACCGATACAGCAACCTCCGTGGCCGAGTGGGTATCTCACTAAACTTGTACACTGGAGTCCCTAGGTTCGATCCTCGGCAGAGTCGGAAGCTTTTTCGGCTCTATAAACTAAACATATTTCGGTACTGTACTATGATATGAAACAAAAAATATTAGCGAATGGAACCGCGATCTTACATTATTATTATTATTTTACTTTCATTATTTTGTTCCAGGTGGGTCCAAAACGACAGTGAGCATCAACATTCCCCAATTTGACGCCAGTTTCACCGGTACAGGCGATCTGTTTGCGGCACTCATGCTAGCTTACATTACACGCACCAATCACAATGTGAAGGAATCCCTAGAGCGGACCATTGCAACTATACAAAGTGTGCTAGAACGAACTGCACAATCATTCCCGAACAAAGGTCAGTATGAGGTTTAGTTTCTCAGTCACCACAGGCCGATTTTTTTTTTTTTTTTTTTTTTTTTTTACTAGTTAGGTAGCTCGAAGGCTAGCGTGCCTGCCTTTGTCGCGTAAGCGCTAGGTCGCCCGTAGCGAATGTTATCCCAAATATGTATGTAGATTCTCAATTAGACAAGTTCTTTTTTTTTAATCCCACTAACTGTTGAAATTATCATAATATAGCCTACTATAATCTGTTTTCTTTGTTTTCAGATCCCTCAGCACTCACATGCAAAGAGAAAGAGCTGAAACTGATCCAAAGTAAATCAGACATTGAAAATCCCGTGGTCAAAATTGAGGCTCAACCTTTTTCCTTATGAATATGAGAAGGGAGGGGAAAACTCTATCCAATACGTAACGCTATCCAATCTTTTTTAATGTTTTTAGCGATTAGGGTTTCATCACTGTGTAGGTATAGTCTGTATCTCATAGATGAGGAGAACCGTACCTCATACATGAGTTGAAATGAGTACTAAAGAAGTCTTCCATAGCATTAATTAATTTAAGATTAGCCATCATAATTTTTTAACAATAATAAAAAATTATACACCTATCTACCGACAATATCTCCCCCATGGTCTTTATTTTGTGATGTAAAATTAAGAGAGAAAATTAAGTTTAAAAAACCTCAATTAGATAGGATGATTCTATGGGTGTCCACTTTTATTAGTATTCCATATTTTGGTATTGGAACAAAGGACGTGATTGTTGTCAACTTGATATCACTTGACAGGTGTTAACAATTTCTCTTGTTGAACACTTACATTATTTAATAACAGTACCTCCATGAATAATTACATAATACAAATAACACTACAAATATATCGGTTGCGCTTACTTCAGGAAAAATGAGGACCAACGGAATTTTTCTTTTTCTTCTACGACTTCTAAATACCGAGATAAATCGATTTAAAAAATATGGGTAAATCGTGAAGTTTGACGTCACGGCATACGCGCCTGTAGGCGATGACGTCATAAATCATGACTCCCGTTTCGTTTGTTTGTGCGCAAGCGTTTCTGCGCATTTTGACGTGAAATCTGACGTCACAACTCTTTGGAATTTTTCATTAGAACGACAAATAAAAATTGAATTTTCGACCTTTTAAAGTTACTTTTTCGGAGTTTTGATCTCAGATTTGGATTTTTCACAACTTTTTACGTAGGAATCGACCTTTTATTAATAATATTCTCCCAATTGCAACTCCTCCATTGACTGCTGTTTCTTGTTCAGGATGTACATAAGAGTGGAAATTAAACGTGAGAGAGGTAGAGCAATTAACATTGACATATTAATACTTATGTATTTTCTTACAATCAAGGACTGATTATTTTACACAATATATTCTAAATAAATTATTGATGTACATGCATTTTTGCTGTTAGTGTCCAATGATCTGTATTGATGAAAAAATTTCCAATTGCTTTATTCAGACTGTATTTAGCAGTGTTTTGTTCTGACTGTCAGTTTAACTGTAGAAGTCTCATTACAGTTTAGTTATCACTGTTATCAGATAATTTCTCAGATATTTAATTATTTAAAGAAAAAAACTTATCATAATTATATTGGAATCTACTATACCTATGAACAGTAGTAGTGCACCAGGCCAAATTACATTTTTCATATAAAAAACTTATCATAATTATATTGGAATCTACTATACCTATGAACAGTAGTAGTGCACCAGGCCAAATTACATTTTTCATATAAAAATGCCATAAGGTAGAGGGGAGACATAATACAACTAACTTCTTATTCATAATGAAACATCCACTTTAATCGTCATGGTGACCCTCCAGCTCTTTCCTGCGGATTTCCTTCCACTTGGCAACATTTTCAGGGCTGTTACCTGTAAACAAAAATGAAAGGAAATGTTTCAAATATGTTCAAGACATCAGTGTGAATTTACTATCAAGTCATTATCTTTGTACATTTTCTTTTAAAACATTGAAGCATACCCTTAGATTCTGGAGCTTATGAAAAATATGAAACTATGTTAAAAAAAAAAAAAGGAAAAAATAGTGTGAACATAATTATCATTATGTCAAGAAGAAATTCAGGTATGATGTAATCACATTAGTTGCTCTTTTTTTACTTTTTTTTTTGTAGCTAACAATGAGACAATTTGGTTTTCACAGTTATTACTTACTCAGTTTACTGAGTTTGTAGTACAAGGGTGCTACAATGAGTAAAGCAAACGGCATGGTCTTCCAAATCCACTGTTTGGTTAAGTAAAATTTATAGGGGAATCTTGCAAGCTTGGCTGAGTATGTGTATGGATACTCCATAGGCCTTCCTGATGACTTTGCTGCATCAGCCATATTTTCTGGAAAAAGGAAAAAAAAATAGGTTAATGTATTTGTATTGGCCATTTTACCATTCAGTAAAATTAATCAGAAGCCATGACAATGAAAAAGCAAGTATTTTCTCTAATTTAGAAAATTTTCATTGATGAGCCTTCTGAACAATTACTGCTCCTTTTTGTTTTTAACCTAATTCTATATCCTATAATAACAATGATCACTGCTTATTTGTGCTGGTCCTTTTTGTAGCAATTTTCCATTGATGTTGCCTTCTGAACAATTACTGCTCCTTTTTAGTCCGTCCTTCCTTTATTATTACAATAGTAATAAAAAGGTATAAGGGACGGACTATTGTATTCGCTTCGGTGTCGTCCATTGATATAACCTCTGAACTAGTACCTTCAATGTAACTACTAAGAACTGTTGTTGATTGAAAGCCTGGACCCAAAGGTCACACAGGAGACCTGTATGTTGTTGTTGTTGTAGCGGCTTTAGCTTTCGCCGAATGGTGATAGCAGAATAAAGAAAAGATGTCTTTTTGTATCTGCTATACACCTGGCTTTAGCTTTCGCCGAATGGTGATAGCAGAATAAAGAAAAGATGTCTTTTTGTATCTGCTATACACCGGGGTGATGGTCTCTAGCCTGTAGCGGCTTTAGCTTTCGCCGAATGGTGATAGCAGAATAAAGAAAAGATGTCTTTTTGTATCTGCTATACACCGGGGTGATGGTCTCTAGCCATGTTAAATTGGCTGGCTCGTCCTGAACCGCAGTCAACCATCGTGAGGACTTGTGCTTGGTCTTCCAAAGCAGAGAAAACCCTTTGAGGAACTGCCAGCTTGCTGGGCTGGTTAGGGTTAGCTGTTCTCCGTCCTGTTTATAGTCCCACAGCCAGACGCTAGTCTTCTCTCTGTTTAACGTCCCCTAGCCAGACAAGGAGACCTGTATAAATATAGCTAGCAACTTTTTGAACTTTTGCAGATCTCTCTCTAGGGTTATCCACTTATCCTCTTGGTTAAAGGTAGTAAGGTAAACTTGAGCCCTTATGAGCATAGAGGTCAAGCAGAGTGCAATCATGAACCAGTGTTTTGACGTTTAGAATTTGACGAAGGTGGGAATTTTAGTGAAGAAGATTTTTAATGACTTACCTGATTTGTTCACCTAGAGTAGGTACCACTTCAAATTCAATGAGCTCTCCAGAAAGTTCGAAAAATGATGAAAAAATTTGAAATTTTTATATTTTATTCCTTTTTCGATTTTCTAACCTCTCCTGCTTCTGATAAAAATAAAAAATTAAAACGAACATATGACCTCACGAATCCTACCACTACAAGTTTGTGAACAACAGACGTAAAGTTCGACCCTGATTTTCAAGCGAATTACAAAACATGACAAGGAAAAATCAAGAAAAATGGTGATTATAGAGAGGTATAAAAAAAAAATCAGTAGTGGGTGGCCTAACGTCACAATTTTGGCCAAAAGCTGCATTTATTCAGGAAAGCACCAAATTTGGTATGGACCTTCATTGGGAAAATATGAAACTTTTAGGAAGGGGTGACACCAAAAATCATGCACACAAACAAAATGGCGGCCTTTTTTCAAAATGGCGGCCAAAAACGGGGTTTTGATAATATCTCGTTTCCGGTAACTTTTTTCTAATAACAATGAATCAGAAAGTTTTTTATATTTATATTTCCTACATTTTGTAAATTTACACTTTTTTTCTAGGATGTACCGTAATCCCGTACCGTAAGGATTTTTCGCATAATTATTATTAGTGGTGTACATCAAATTATTCAACTTTATTAATTTCTTCTTCTTTCTCTATGTCAGAAGAACGAGCTGCATTTTACGTTTCACGTGAGTTATCAAGATGTACAACATGTGAAGCACAATCAGCGCGTAAATTTGAAATTTGGAGTGTTTTCATTTTTCAGCCGACAGCGACAGCGGATCTGACTTCTAAATTCTCTTCTTATTTTAGTATTGGATATTGATAAGTTAATCACCAAAGGGCATAGAATCTTCTATAATGGATTCAGTGCCAGAACGTAAGAAACTTTGTTAATTTAAAACTTGGTTCATATATGATAGATTTGAATAGCATGAAACCAACCTAGGTACAGTGAAACAAAACCTCTAATGCTGGCTTCTAGAAATTTTGTATTCCAGATTAGCTCTTAGTTCCAAGAAGGCTAGTCAATTTTCAAACCACTAGCACTAGGGTGCCATGCATTTTTACGTACAACTAGTGAATTCTTTGGTAATTATGCAGAAGTCACATCCGTGGAAAAGAAAGCTCCTTTTTGTATTTAACCTAACCCTATAATAACACTATCACTGCTCTAATTGTGAAAACTCCTTTTTGTGTTTAACCTCAC
This sequence comes from Diaphorina citri, assembly GCF_000475195.1. Taxonomy (NCBI): domain Eukaryota; kingdom Metazoa; phylum Arthropoda; class Insecta; order Hemiptera; family Psyllidae; genus Diaphorina; species Diaphorina citri. The sequence goes on from NW_007378160.1 coordinate 135,758, forward strand.
CCTATAATAACACTGGTCACTGCCTGTTTGTGCCAGTTCCTTTAGTAGGTAGCAATATTCCATGGATGTGACTTCTGCACAAGTACCAATTCTTCAACCACAGTTCACAGTAGAATCAAGCATAACAAAGAAGACTGGTTTCCAGGTGTCCTCTCAGGCAGGTTCCACTGTGCTTTTTATAAGAGGACTGATCAAGAGAACTGCAACAGTAGAGGATAACCTGAAATTGTAGAGAGGAGAAGGATAGGATAGGAGAAAACCAGCTGTTCCAAGAATGAACCTTATCTGTTGGATAAATTTTACCCTGTGTGGTAATCAAACACATGACCTTATGTTTACAAGAAAAGTAGTAAAACCTTTGAATGGCTTTGAAAACCTTTGAATCTTTTCAGATTGTCCTGGTACAGAGAGTGAGAGTGCCGGAAAAGTGTCAGCTTGTCAAGGTTGTCCTAACCAGTCAATATGCTCATCAGGTGCTGCTAAATCAGTTGATCCAGGTAAATTGGTTGACAGTTATCTGTCCCTTAGTATCTTGAGGAAGGTAGTCATGTATTAGCTGTTTAATTTAAGGGGGTAGGTAGTTAGGTACTTGGGAATAATGAACCAACCTATTTTTTTTTTTTTTTTTTTTTTTTTTTTTTTCAATAGATTAAAAAGTTGTTTGTTTTTTTCTTTCCTACATTTCATACATTTACACTTTTTCTCTAGGATGTACTGTAATCCCGTAACGGTCGATCCCGTTTCAAAATGGCGGCTAAAAAAAGGTTTTTTTGAGAATATCTCGTTTTCGGTAATTTTTTTCTAATAATAATGAATTAGAAAGTTGTTCGTATTTCTATTTCCTACATTTTTTACATTTACATTTTTTCTCTAGGATGTACCGTAATCCCGTACCGTAATTATTTTCACAGGTATAGAATTGGTCAAATCCCATCTAAGTAATGTTAAACACAAGGTGCTTGTGTTGTCTGGGAAGGGAGGTGTAGGGAAAAGCACATTCACCAATCTCCTGGCAAGAGTTCTGGCCAAATCAAATGAAAGTGTAGATGTAAGTATTAAATTTATAAAGAAAGGTCCTTCGGTCCTAAAATAATTACGTACCTACTTGTACAATTCCAAAAATAGCAATGTTCTTATAAAGAAATAATTACTATAACTACAATTTATGTACCTTTTCAGGTTGGTGTTTTGGACTTAGATATTTGTGGCCCTTCAATGCCCAGAATGATGGGTCTTCTGAACGAGCAGGTTCATCAAAGTGCATCAGGGTGGTCACCTGTGGTAAGTTATTGGGTCCTGATAGAGGGTACTGTAACAATAGAGGTCATACTGTCCCAACATAGGAGTACTGGATAGGAGAAAGCAGCAGTTCTGAGAATGAATTCTCTGTTTTGGAGAATGGGAGAAATCCTCAATATAATTTGAGAATTTGACCACAACAATAGTAGTAGCCTACTGCTGGAGTAAAGGGACTTTTCAGTCCTATGTGAGCAGTATAAATAAGCACTATTATATTATTATTAAATTAATTCATTTATAAAATCCATGCTGTCCTTCTATGAAGGGTATAGTACATCCCAGGCAGAAAGCAAACCTGCAACTAGCACTTGCATGGCAGGCATGCCTTCCAAGCTAACTAGGCTGGCTGCACTGGCCTTTGTACTTTATTCCAAGTACTTAACAATCATATTTATGGTTTGCATTTTACAGCTTTGCTGAGATTCTAGAGTAGACTTTGTATCTTTTTCTTTTCTAATGGAGTAAAAAAGAAAAAAAAACTGTACTTATTTATTTTCAGTTTTTAGAAGAAAATCTGTCAGTAATGTCCATAGGATTCCTGTTGAATTCCCCTGACGATGCTGTCATTTGGAGAGGACCAAAGAAAAATAGTAAGTGTAGATCCCACCAAAATGTAACATTAATACCAACCATGGGCAACTCTGCTGAACTTCAGTGCATTCAACATGCTCTGTTAACAGCAGATATGTGTTTCTTACATTGGCCATTTTACTTTCAGAGTACAGAGAGAAACCAGAATGTAACATTAATACCAACCATGGGCAACTTTGCTGAACTTCAGTGCATTCAACATGCTCTGTTAACAGCAGATATGTGTTTCTTACATTGGCCATTTTACTTTCAGAGTACAGAGAGAACTCTTTGTGAATTGGTGCTTCATTGACTTGGTGTTTATAAAGAGTCTTATTAATATTATTACCTACATTCTAAACTCTCTTTTGCAGCCATGATTCGACAATTTCTAAGTGAAGTAGACTGGGGTAATGGCTTGGAATATCTCCTCATTGATACACCACCAGGAACATCCGATGAACATTTATCCCTAGTGCAATATTTGAAAGGTCTACCTGACATTGGAGCAATTGTTGTTACCACTCCACAGGAGGTATCATTACTGGATGTGCGGAAAGAGATAGACTTCTGTCGGAAAGTCAACATTCCTATCATTGGTGTTGTGGAAAATATGGCCACTTTTGTCTGTCCCAAGTGTACAGTGAGTAATCTTAGTAATGCTGGCCCTGATCATATGAGTTGTTTCTGAAATCAACTTTGTACTTCTCATTGATATCACAAGTAGGGGATCCTAAGATTTTGAATGGGCCATGCCATGTTCTGTTGCCATAGGTCCCACAAGACCCAATGGCGGTTCTGGCTTGGAAATTTTGAGGTACAAAGTAGAAATAATGAGGTATAATAAAAAGTAAGACTTGGGGGGAAAAATCAGGCTGGTGTCTACCAAGAAAAAAATAATAATAAAATAAACTACCTGACATAAAATACCAAAAGTATTTAGATTGAATAAATAATAATAAAAAAAAAAAAAAAATGCTTCAGGTATGTAGATAATTAGATATAGGTACATACTTTGAAGGAAACACATTTTTTTCCAACAGAAACCCTCAGATAGATGTACAAACTTATGAAGGAAACTTTTCTTTTAACAGAAACCCTCGGAAATCTTTCCCAAAGACAGTGGAGGTGCTGAGAAAATGTGTGCTGAGTTGAGTGTGCCATTCCTAGGCAGTGTCCCGATAGATCCTCTAGTAACAAGACATTGTGATGAAGGTACCAGTGCCATAGACACTCCATCTGCTTGTGTAGATGCCATCCAACAGATAGTACAGAGTAAGTACATTTCTCAAGGTTAGCTATGATAAGCTAGGAATAAGGAAAAGAGGAACGAAAATATTGAAATGTCCTCATGAAATCATAGAGCCCCCAGAAATAAAAAGCATCAAGATCCTGAATGGATACCCATCTAACAACCATGTTACATGAAGTTGTAATTTCATAGAAGGGAAAAGCATAGGAGAAAAAGAAAGTTATTTTGAACTTTGGCCCATCAGGAGTGATGTAGAGATCTGAATTGTCTACACCTATTTGATTTTTTCTTTCTTTCAGAAATACAACAGTACACTGGAGGACATTGACATTTGTGTTCTATGGATCTACCCAGTACAGTATTCTTTAAGGGACCCAAGCATCTGAACCTTAACAGTTGTCTTTTGTTGTCAGACTTGTGTGCCTGTGGAAGCACCCATGGTTGGTGTCACCCTGTGATTTTACTTGAATTCTACCAGGCCATTATTTGTTCTCATGAGGCTGAGGTGCACCCTGTAGTTCAGATTCAGATGTTTACTATATGAAAAAGCAGGGACACTAAGTGTCTTCCTAAGGATAATTATCTATTTTACTTTATAGCAAAGCTATATTTTAGTAATAAAAAGTAAAAAGTGGATCTCCTTGAAATGAATAGATAGTTGATTCGTACACCAGAATAAATGAACCCAATCAATTATTCAAATACCTAACAAAACTGTTTTCATTACATCTATTCTACAGAATTATTTTCAGACTAAATAAATGCTTTCTATTTCACCTCCTGACTAGAGCGAATTCCACCAGGTGATTATTTGTTCTCATGAGGCTGAGGTGCACCCTGTAGTTCAGATGTTTACTATATGAAAAGGTGAAAAGGCAGGGACACTAAGTGTCTTCCTAAGGATAATTGTCTATTTTACTCTTAGGAAGTCTTCCTAAGGATTTATCTATTTTACTTTATAGCAAAGCTATACTTTAGTAACAAAAAGTAAAAAGGGGATCTCCTTGAAATGAATAGATAGTTGATTCGTACACCAGAATAAATGAACCCAAAAATCAATTATTCAAATAGGTACCTAACAAAACTGTTTTCATTACATCTATTCTACAGAATTATTTTCAGACTAAATAAATGCTTTCTATTTCACCTCCTGACTAGAGAAGTTGATCAGCATTAAAATGAAAATCCCAACTCACCCTACCCTTGATTGCCAAAAACCAAAATAAAAACACTTTGAGTCGTGTCCATCCATTTGAAACTTATTGGTATAATTATCAAAAAAATATTTAACAGAAAGAAACAAGATCATTTTTTTTATATTTATTCTCTCAACATCTTCTCCTTGGCACGAGCCAGCTTCTTCTTGGAAATCTTCTTTTTGTGGGGTTCATCTTCACGGGGCTTGGCAACAACTCTTTCTCTTTCACTCAGAATCACTTCAATGTGACATGGAGAACTCATGTAAGCTGTGAAACAGAAAACATTGTTCAATTAGTTTTTGCCAAGAATGAAATAAATTATTTGGAAAATGTTCTCAAGAACAAGTCATGTGTGGTTGTTGGAATGGTAACAACACTTGTTTGTCATGTAAAGGAATAATTCAAAAAAGTATGGTTTAACCAAAATGGGAAACACATTAGAAAAGTTTCAAAACAGAATAGATCAGTCCTTATGGGTGGAACCCTATTACAAAGGAAAAAGTCATTAAAGAGTAAAAATACTTACGGTTAATTCTTCCGTGGGCATTTATTTTATTATTTATTGGATATTTTAATTAGGTAGGTATTTGTTTGTTCTTTTTTTACAAAGTTCATAAGAAAGTACCTTTTCTCTATAGGTAGGTATTACCAATAATTTATTTATTATTTTAAACCGTCCGTCTTTTTACTAGTAGGTAGGTATATCTGTGACCAAGTTAACCAAGTACCTACTCAACTTTCCTCACTACATTTTCTTCTTTTTCAGATGATCTGATTGGTGTAACATCTCCCCACAGTACCTAAGATGTTCAGCATATTGCTGATGGCCATTTTGGAATTCCCCGTCAGCCAGACGTTTTCGCGTAAGTTTTTTTGTTTGTTTGTTTTTGTTTTTTTTTTTTTTTTTTCATAATTTTTTCTTTAAAAAAAATCCCTATCAATTTGCAAAACCTGTCCAACTTATACGAATATAAGCTTACCCCACTTTCAGGGCTGTTTGACCCTACGCCAGGCCTCAGAGTCATGTCCAATTTACAAACCCTTTCCGACTTGCAAACCTTTTTTTTTCGTCTCATTCGGACAGGATAAACAAGGTATTAAAATTCTATTCTATTCCTTACAGCCGGCCGACTCAGCTGCCTACAAGCAAGACAAATCGGCTCTCACCCATTCATACCCTACGTGAAACCTTCAGACTACGATGACAGACCCGTGTGGGGTGATGGTGAGCAGCGGCCTACCGCGAAACCTTTGGAGAGATACCAGAGCACCGAACCTGGTCAACGCACCGGCCTTCTGTCCCGTGGGATAAGTCATCGGAGTAAGTTCCTCTAAAAAGATTACCTCCCCTAAGTTCTCCCTCCCCTTAAAAAAAGAGTGTTTCACCGCCGTTTTTATTTCGTAGCAATGAAACAACTGCTACATTAGACGCATGTGGTCTGTGTCGTAGCAGGGAAATGAGCTTCAGAAGAGAGTTGAAATTGTCTCAGTTTTCGAAAGAAATTTTTTCCCCTTATTTCCGCCGTTATTATAATCCACCTCTATATAGCTGTAATAGCTGAGTGGTTAAGAACACTGACTCTCAACCCAAAAGTACTGTGTTCGAGTACAAGTCGGAGCGGAAATTTTCTAACCAAACTTCTCCGTTTCCTATTCGGTACCTACCTATCTTTTAGAAGCCAAAAAAATTGATTCTTTGTAATCTATAGCGGTAGCATGCAACACCCTTGATATGTAGATAAATATTAAATAGGTACTTACCTACCTATCTTCTCCCTAAGGATAGTTTTGAGCCAGCCTAGTTAGTAGTTAGCTTAGTGTTGGTAGTGCGTCTGCCTTGTAAGCGCTAGGCCGCGGGTTTGATTCCCGCCCGGGGCGGATTTTATCCTGATGGGATAATGTTCGTTGTTTAATAATATACTTACGTATTTAATGTACAATCTCTATAATTACACGTATAGTAATAGTGGGTATGTGGATTTACTTATACGTTTAAATAATATACTTACGTTTTTAATGTACAATCATACATTCCTTAGGTGACATCATGCAGGCATTTAACATTCCATGTGTCTGCTTATTGCATCAACTATATCATTAGGACGTAATGTCCGGACGTCATTAGTATGTCCGTACAATCATTTATATCGCCAGCCTAGTTGTCAGCCATAGGTTGATTGCTTCTGGGCTGACACTTGGTTTTGGCTACAAAATTTTCAAGCGCTAGGCCGCGGGTTCGATTCCCGCCCGGGGCGGATTTTATCCTGATGGGATAATGTTCTTTCTCGGAACGGCTTAGTTACGGTTCCCTCTGTCAAAAAATTACGAGTGGATGCCCTTCGCACTCAACCTTTGCTATTTCTTTAGCAAGGGAAAATTTCAGATTGGCATTTTCCCTGTTTAAGGTCCCCCCAGCCAGACTAAGCTGGTCTACTCCCTGTTTAACATCCCCAGCCAGACCTGTGTAGATAAACATATGAACTGTAAAAATAGACATGAGACATTCTTCTCTAGGAGAGTCAATCTGTCAAGTAGCAACATTAAGGAGCGCGGTAGCGCTCCGCCCCGCCAAGTCAAGAAAGTTTGACCGCGCTACTAGAGATATATATTAATATAGGAAAAGAACAACGTTAGTTTTAGTTTTATAATTGTTTTTTTATCTCTTGTAGAAATAAAATTACCTACAGTTTCCAAAGTTACTAGTCAAGTGTTTCCTATATTAATATGAGACATTGGTTTGACTGCGGAGGTAAACGGACTTTTCAGTCCTATCCCAGCAGGATAAACTGGCTGTTCTATGAAATAAGCAACTCTAGCACACAATGATATCGAGTATTAGTGGTATTACCATTACCATTCAGGAAATATACCTAACATCCTCCCAACGTACCAAGGACAATGGTAGTGCCAAATATGAGCCAATAGTACAAAATTACATTGACACTGACTACAATGTAGATACATACTTAGCTAGCTCGGATAATGTTGGTACATACCTACCTGAGTGTAACACCATCATATAATGTAGGTCAGTGCTTCTCAAAGTTGTTGCCATCGCGGCACACTTTTCTAGACTCCAATCTTTCCGCGGCACCCCCTCTCCCTCAGCACGTAAATACCTGTGTAGCTAAACATATGAACTGTAAAAACAGACATATGAGACCTTGGTTTGACTGCGGAGGTAAACGGTTTCAGTCCTATCCCAGCAGGATAAACTGGCTGTTCTATAAAATGAGCAACTCTAGCACAAAATGATATCGAGTATTAGTGGTATTACCATTACCATTCAGGAAATATACCTAACATCCTCCCAACGTACCAAGGACAATGGTAGTGCCAAATATGAGCCAATAGTACAAAATTACATTGACACTGACTACAATGTAAATACATACTTAGCTAGCTCGGATAATGTTGGTACATACCTACCTGAGTGTAACACCATCATATAATGTAGGCCAGTGCTTCTCAAAGTTGTTGCCATCGCGGCACACTTTTCTAGACTCCAATCTTTCCGCGGCACCCCCTCTCCCTCAGCACGTAAATATTGTCTATGAGTTGAGAGAAATGTTCTTTTTATAGCGCCGCAGGCCTTTTTTTCTCTAATTTGGCCAAACATCTTCCTTTGTCTCATCAATCTCATCAGTTTTGTGATCTTTATCTAAGGAAAAATCCCAAATTTCGCGGCACACAGTTTGAGAAGCACTGATGTAGGCACATATATTATCTACCTTATTATAACACCATCACAGAGATACCTATATTACCTGTGATTAATATGTCTCATCCTGTCCATTTGACCATCACCCATTTTTGCTGTCACTCCTGACATTGCTACATCTTCTTCTTCTTCGCATTTTCCCACGTTCAGATGGGGTCGGCGTTTGTCGTCGGCCTCTCAATCAGCTTTAGAGTGATCGCTTTGAGGCCAACTGGTTTTGGGTAAACAAAATTTTCCGAGTGGGATGCCCTTCGCACTTTGATATAGGGAATTTGTACTAGTCTACTCCCTGTTTATAGTCCCCTAGCTAGACGCTGATCTACTCTCTGTTTATAGTCCCCTAGCCATTTTGGTTATCACGTGCTGCTGGCTCACGTGTCCGTCCTCAAGGGTTAAAAATGTCCCAAGTTACCAGTCTTCTTGGTTTATTAACAGCAAGCGGCACACCCTGTTTCCACAGTCCAAGCCCATAGGTAGGTATACGTATAACCTGATGCAATATGTATAATGGCTCACACACGTGTATATATAGGTACTTGGTTCTGGTAAGTATTCTGTTGTCATGGCAACGAAACAAAATGAATCTGCTGACATCAGTTCTTGTAGGTATTCTCTTGCCATGACAATCAAACAATACAGAATGCCACGAATTGACTTGAATCATAACTCAAACAATCTGTTGACTCTCGGGGTGTTGGTGGTGGTAGGTAGGTAGTTTTTGTAGAATCCTTCATTCTCTGGTAAATACTTACGTCACTTGGACTAAAATATCCACGATATATTAGGAACTGCATGTGCCTATATATCGCTAGTGATTAGCAACTTTACTGCATGACTTGGGACCAAAAAAAAGGGGGGAGCCGGCCTAGTTATCTTGGTTGTAGCGCGTCTGCCTTGTAAGCGCTAGGCCGTGGGGTTCGATTTCTGCCCGGGCTGCCCGGGGACAAGGTATTAAAGTATTCTATTCTATTCCTTACAGCCGGCCGACTCAGCTGCCTACAAGCAAGACAAATCGGCTCTCACCCATTCATACCCTACGTGAAACCGGTACCTACATCTATTTTATTTATTGCAGAGTGTAATTCGAAATATCTCGCCTAATTAGATCAAATCACTCAGGTAGGTACTTGACCTGGGAAAACCAGTGCTCACTGGTCAAAAACCAGAATGTCCGTGAGCTCTGTAGGTTCTTCTCCTCAGACGGGGGGCACGGTTGACTTGAATGTGTTCAATGACCAGACGGTCTGTGTCCAATCCTCTGTAGTTTCCGTGGGCTCTGTAGGTTCTTCTCCTCAGACGGGGGGCACGGTTGACTTGAATGTGTTCAATGACCAGACGGTCTGTGTCCAATCCTCTGTAGTCAGCATTTGATTCTGCATTCTTTAACAGTTGCAGTAAAAAGTCTGCTGACTTTCTTGGCCATCTACCTTGGGTAGTTCCCCATTGCTTAGCCTGGAAAATGAAAAAAAAAAAATATAAAATAAATTACTCTGCTTTCCATATCCTATAGGAGGGAATGTAATAGGCTGACATTTTGAACAGTTTACAGATTTCTTATAAAATAAATTACTCTGCTTTCCATATCCTATAGGAGGGAATGTAATAGGCTGACATTTTGAACAGTTTACAGATTTCTGAATTATAAAATAAATTACTCTTTGATTTCCATATCCTATAGGAGGGACTGTAATAGGCTGACATTTTGAACAGTTTACAGATTTCTTAAATGTGCCCAAGAACATAATAGTGAATTAATACAAGTTAAATCAATTGGATTAGGCAAAATTTATTAATGTTTAAGCCGAAGACAACAATCTGAATTTGAATATGGTTCAAGTTAAACTCTTGGATTAAGAGATATAACAATCATCACTTTATCCAACAGATAAACTTGATTTAAATTTAAACTCAACTCAGATTGTGGTGTTTGCCTTTAAGCAATCCATAATAGTGAATTAGTACAAGTTAAATCAATTGGATTAGGCAAAATTTATTATTGTTTATGCCAAAGACAACAATCTGAATTTGAATATGGTTCAAGTTAAACTCTTGGATTAAGAGATAAAACAATCAATCATCACTTTATCCAACAGATAAACTTAATTTAAATTTAAACTCAACTCGGATTGTGGTGTTTGCCTTTGAGCAATCTGATTTTTCATTTTGAAATTTAGATAAACTAGGGAAGGAGAATGCAAAATAAAATAAGGAAACTTTTTGAACCATGATTTATTCCTTACCTGTGCACATCTACCAACTCCACCGTTGTATCTACGGAAAGGAACACACTCCAGCTGGTCTTTGACATTTTTCAAGAACTTGATGGCTCGTCTCAGGGGCATTTTGCTGATGGATCAATTGGATTAGGCAAGTTAAATCAATTGGATTAGGCAAAATTTATTAATGTTTATGCCAAAGACAACAATCTGAATTTGAATATGATTCAAGTTAAACTCTTGAATTAAGAGATATAACAATCAATCATCACTTTATCCAACAGATAAACTTAATTTAAATTTAAACTCAACTCAGATTGTGGTGTTTGCCTTTAAGCAATCTGATTTTTCATTTTGAAATTTAGATAATCTAGGGAAGGAGAACGCAAAATAAAATAAGGAAACTTTTTGAACCATGTTTTATTCCTTACCTGTGCACATCTACCAACTCCACCATTGTATCTACGGAAAGGAACACACTCCAGCTGGTCTTTGACATTTTTCAAGAACTTGATGGCTCGTCTCAGGGGCATTTTGCTGATGGTCTTGGCCGTCTCCCTTGTGTTCTGAAAAGAGGATGCAAATAAATGGTTAGAGGGCTGATTAGCCAAAATTTTGATACCCTTAGATTTACATTCGTAAAAGCTTAACCCATCCTTTAGGGCCCTATATAAGAGCCTCGGTGTGGGCTTCTGGTGTATAAAAATACTCTTAACTAGTACCACTACCGTCACGGCTGTTTGTAGGCTGTTTTAAAGGTGCTTTCACAATAACTATTGATCTTACCTTGAAGTGAACACGTAGATTTGACCCCCTTGCTTTGCATGATTTGGTGGGATTCCTGGGTTCCTTTGAATATTGCTGATGGTCTTGGCCGTCTCCCTTGTGTTCTGAAAAGAGGATGCAAATAAATGGTTAGAGGGCTGATAAGCCAAAATTTTGATACCCTTGGATTTACATTCGTAAAAGCTTAACCCATCCTTTAGGGCCCTATATAAGAGCCTCGGTGTGAGCTTCTGGTGTATAAAAATACTCTTAACTAGTACCACTACCGTCACAGCTGTTTGAGGGCTGTTTTAAAGCCCTCAAATAACTATTTAACTATTGATCTTACCTTGAAGTGAACACGTAGATTTGACCCCCTTGCTTTGCATGATTTGGTGGGATTCCTGGGTTCCTTTGAATAACGACCCATCTTGACTGAAAACGAAATAAAAGTACAAATTAGGGTTGTGAATTTACACGAAAACTTCACACATGAAAATCCTGAAGGAGGGAGCTGAAAAGCTTTCTAATTTGACCAAATTTTCGGTTTGAAAATAACTTTCATGGAGTAACTTTGGTATCACTGAAATCTGCGGTAAGTGTAGATAAGAGGGAGCCGACAAGCTTTCTAATTTGACCAAATTTTCGGTTTGAAAATAACTTTCATGGAGTAACTTTGGTATCACTGAAATCTGCGGTAAGTGTAGATTATGAATTTGAGATTATTAACTCTGGATTCCCATTAGAAACAGGGATAAAACAGGATGAAATAAAAGAAAATTTTGACAAAACTCACCGTCTTCCCTTCCAAAATTTTAGAAGATGGAAGAATGTTTTTGTTTACGTTTGAAAAGAGAACAACGTTTTGCTCGTTGAAAAAGAAGATGGCCATGCGTCAAAAGTAGGGGTTCCCAAAAATAGGATAAGAACGCAATTTCTATGAACGCCTGTAAACTTCTTTAGCTATGCAATGTGCTAAACATAAAGTAGGTTATTTTTACTTTCGTTTTTAGCCCGTCCTTCCTTTACTTTACTTTAAAGGTCTTTTTACCAAGAACAAAAAGATGGTGGTGCAATGTTTGTCGTCGGAGTAAGTCTCTCTAAAAAGGTTCCCTCCCCTAAGTTCTCCCTCCTCTTAAAAAGAAAACGAGTGTTTCACCGCCGTTTTTATTTCGTAGCAATGAAACAACTGCTACATTAGACGCATGTGGTCTGTGTCGGAGCATACCCATCCCGTAGCGGTAGCATGCAACAGCATTGATATGTAGATAAATAAATACTTACCTACCTATCTTCTCCTTAAGGATAGTTTAAAAGGATTTGAAATCAGCAACCATAAGCATGGAATTTTGGTGTAAATGCATGATACAGGTACTGAGGTAATCTTATCAAATACAGATGCAACATTTTATATTTTTAGTGGTATGCGGTTTGTACGTGAGTAGGTAAGTGCATGTGAGGGATATCTTGGTATTGCTACCTTTATATGTAGTTCTATTAGGTACCTATACATACTTACACGATCGACCAGTAACATAGTTCAAATGGTAAGAATTAATAAAACTGCGGAAGTTTGATGTGAGATGATGAGAATGGATTTTCCCGTAAAACTGCAACAGGTAGTATTATATAGTTACCTTTATATGTAGTTCTATTAGGTACCTATACATACTTACACGATCAACCATCAGTAACATAGTTCAAATGGTAAGAATTCAATAAAACTGCGGAAGTTTGATGTGAGATGATGAGAATGGATTTCCCCGTAAAACTGCAACAGGTAGGTACCGGATATTTTCGAACCATCAGACCAAAGTTACACGATCTTTTCTTTCTTTATTTGAACGGTTTGTATTTGTTCTTCTCTACCTCTTTCTCTCAGCTCTAAGGACAGTAAATTTTTGAGTTATATTTATGTACATAATAGGTACGAGATCTTTTTTTCCGGGAACTTACAACTTACCTACGTTAATGAAATGGGTTTATGGGTCACAATAGGTATATAGGTACCTATGATTTCTAAAAACGCTCGTGAAAAATGGGCAGGTATTCCACTATTTCCTATAATAATGCGTGGGTACTGTGTGACTAGGTTTGGTCTGTACGACGAACACAGACTACACGAGTCAATAATTGCCCATTTTACTAATTTATTACCTTAACACAGGCGGGAAATCTCTGACGCGTCCATTATACAAATTCTTGTCTCTCGTAGGTATTTGGTTTCTGGTGTTAATTTACAAGGAAAAAACACGATATTTTGCCCAAGGCAAGGCTAAAACCACTCCGGAGTTTTTCTACAGGATGTGTTTGAAAAACACTGATACCTTGATAGAATCCAACCTTGTTGGAAATGATGAGATTTGTCCTGAGCCGTTGTCAGTGTTTTTCTGGCGCACCCTGTACCTATAAAGAGGAATCTTTTAATTAAGTTTTATGTACATTGTAATTTGTACGTTGAGCCGTTGTCAGTGTTTTTCTGGCGCACCCTGTACCTATAAAGAGGAATCTTTTAATTAAGTTTTATGTACATTGTAATTTGTACGTAGGTATCAACACAGAGTAGGTAGGTATACGAGTACTTATATAGGTATCTTGTATAGGCATCTAAGATTATATTATGACGTAAACGTAAAATATTAAATAATTAATCATCGAAAGGGTATCTAAGATAAAACAACAATTCTGTTCGTTTGGTTGAGGTAAACATTAAATCAATTAATTTAATAAAGTAGATAATTCTGTATTAATTTTATACAGGGTGCCGGTGAAGCTTGGAAATTTATTCGGCAACAAAAGTGACCCTTTCTTTTCTTGCGTTATACCGTAACCGTAACTTGAGGCATTACCATTACTGTCTTTTTGGGTTAATAAATAATAGGTAATGTGTCATATTTAGTGATACACCAGGACGAAAAGCGGTCATTTCTCGTCTTGTCTCGCGTGAGTGTAGGTACCCATTTTTTTCTAAGACAATATGGTGTCCGTCTTCTTCTTCTTCTTCTTCTTCTTCTTCTTCTTCTTCTTCTTCTTCTTCTTCGCATTTTCCCACGTTCAGATGGGGTCGGCGTTTGTCGTCGGCCTCTCAATCAGCTTTAGAGTGATCGCTTTGAGGCCAACTGGTTTTGGGTGAGCTACCTATATATTTCTATATACCTACCCTACATAAACCATTAAGTATACATACATTTCTATACGTTATGCATACACGATCAACAGTAACATAGTTCAAATGGTAAGAATTCAATAAAACTGCGGAAGTATGATGTGAGATGATGAGAATGGATTTCCCCGTAAAACTGCACCAAGTGCACCAGCTAGGTACCTCATATTTCCGAACCAGCATCAGTCCAAAGTACATCATGCTTTTCTTTCTTCATAGGTTCGGTTTGTATTTGTTCTTTTCTACCTCTTTTTCTCAGCTTAAGGACAGTAAATTTTCGAGTTACTCGTATACCTAGTATGTACCTATAGGTAAAAGTTTTTCTTTTGAGCTTATAAATTTATTACGTCAATGGAATGGGTTTATGGGTCACAATAGGTAGGTGTGATTTCTAAGAACGCTCGCGAAAATGGGCAGGTATATCCAATAGTACCTGCTTAATATTAGTAATGCGTGGGTAATGTGTGACTAATAGGTTTGGTCTGTACGCCGAACACAGACTACACGAGTCAATAATTGCCCATTTTACTAATTTATTACCTTAACACAGGCGGGAAATCTCTGACGCATCCATTATACAAATTCTTGTCTCTCGTAGGTATTTGGTTTCTGGTGTTAATTTTTACAAGGAAAAAACACGACATTTTGCCCAAGGCAAGGCTAAAACCACTCCGAAGTTTTTCTACAGGATGCGTTTGAAAAACACTGATAGAATGTTGTTGGAAATGATGAGATTTGTCCTGAGCCGTTGTCAGTGTTTTTCTGGCGCACCCTGTATAAAGAGGAATCTTTTAATTAAGTTTTATGTACATTGTACGTAGGTATCAACACAGAGTAGGTAGGTATACGAGTACTTATATAGGTATCTTGTTTAGGCATCTAAGATTATCTTATGACGTACAATATTAAATAATTAATTATCGAAAGGGTATCTAAGATAAAACAACAATTCTGTTCGTTTGGTTGAGGTAAACATTAAATCAATTAATTTAATAAAGTAGATAATTCTTATGACGTAAACGTAAAATATTAAATAATTAATCATCGAAAGGGTATCTAAGATAAAACAACAATTCTGTTCGTTTGGTTGAGGTAAACATTAAATCAATTAATTTAATAAAGTAGATTAATTTTATACAGGGTGCCGGCACACCCTGTTTCCACAGTCCAAGCCCATAGGTAGGTAGGTATACGGTATACGTATAACCTGATGCAATATGTATAATGGCTCACACACGTGTATATAGGTACTTGGTTCTGGTAAGTATTCTGTTGTCATGGCAACGAAACCATACCTACCTACATCATAAAAAGAATCTGCTGACATCAGTTTGTTCTTGTAGGTATTCTGTTGCCATGACAATCAAACAATACAGAATGCCACGAATTGACTTGAATCATAACTCAAACAATCTGTTGACCTTGTAGGTATTCTGTTGCCATGACAATCAAACAATACAGAATGCCACGAATTGACTTGAATCATAACTCAAACAATCTGTTGACTCTCGGGGTGTTGGTGGTGGTAGGTAGGTAGTTTTTGTAGAATCCTTCATTCTCTGGTAAATACTTACTTCACTTGGACTAAAATATCCACGATATAGGAACTGCATGTGCCTATGTATCGCTAGTGATTAGCAACTTTACTGCATGACTTGGGACCAAAAAAAGGGGGGAGCCGGCCTAGTTATCTTGGTTAGCGCGTCTGCCTTGTAAGCGCTAGGCCGTGGGGTTCGATTTCTGCCCGGGGCGGATTTTAAGCTGAACGGTTAATGTTCGTTCTCGGAATGGCTTCTC